>NC_056728.1:1178143567-1178253567 GCF_019279795.1 Protopterus annectens | reverse complement strand
CTACTTAGACTCAATCAAGCCATAGTTGCACATAAACTCTACTACTACCCTGAAAAAACACCTGCCCTACAACAACTAATTAAGCCCTACACCACCACTAGAGCCCTGAGATCTAGCAACCAAAATCTCATTCAAGTAATTAGACATAAAAATGAAGCAGGTAAATCTCTCTTTGCCTGCACAACAGCACAAATCTGGAACTGACTCCCAAACAATATAACCAGCATTACTTCTTTCACCCATTTCAAACACCTCTTGAAATCCTACTATTCTAACATCTGGCTCTGCTCTTGCTATACCCCAGGGTAGCAACATCTATGCTCCAGTTGCATGGACTATGCTACACTACAACATTTTCCTTTACTGAGCTCTACTGCTATCCCACAGATTCATCCTAACATTTCATCCATCTATAAGCAGTAAACATTCCAACACTTGTACTATTCTGTACCATATCCCTTACCTGAAAAACACTCTAATCTGTTTCTAGACTAACACAATACCTAACAGAGCTTATCTTACTCTCATCCTACCTATACCTTTATCCTATTTTATGCCACTATGGGCATTTATTTACTTCTCGGTTATACTAAAGCATAAATGTGTTACAACTTTATATTTACTAATATTTCTACAAAAAAAAAAAATGTTATATATATTTGTATTATTTGTACTAATTGTATATTCTACTAGAGTACTGACTGTATATTCTACTAGAGTTATCACATGCCATGTAAATGGTCCTCTGTACTACTTATAAATGTTAAGAATTGCTTTGTACTGTTTTAATCTAATATTGTATTGTATCGTGGAGCTTTTCTCCCCAGGCCTCCGCTGAAAATGGACCTGTGTCTAGTCGAACTTTCCCAGTTAACAAAAATAAAATAAAATAAATAAATAATACAGATGTATGATTTGACCAATCACTTTGTGTGTCACTTTGTGACACACTCAACACTAACTCACTTCACTAACTACTGTAATGTTCCCACATCATATCTCAGCTCCATCACAAACACACACACATGACATCACAAAATCTTCTTTTTCTCACTGTCTCACTTTCGCTGTACCAACATACATGTTCAGATCTGTTCTCTTATAGATATATAAAGATAAGAATAGCATTTTGTCAGTAGTACTAAAAGTCAGATAACATACAATTGGCTCCATACCTCTAGTCACCCCCACCTCCATCCTGAAACTTAGTGGAGATATTCATCCTAACCCCATTCCATCACATCAGCTACCCACCATGGCTAACCCATTACTTTCCAGTGCTCCCAGTACATATTTCCCATCAGGTAATGAATCTAACCTTATTCTTTTCAACATTAACCTCAGAAATGTCTGCAACAAAATTCATGATATCCATGCATGTCTAGAGTTTTATATCCCAGACATTCTAATTTCCAGTGAAACCTAACTAAAAGAAGAAATAACTGGCAACAAAATTATTCCGGACTTCCCCAGTAAATAAATGTTACATACATACATACATACATGAATAAATATATAAATAAATAAATAAATTCTCCCAGCTTTTAATATACTCAGAATGGACAGAAAACTTAAAATAGCAGGTAGTATTGCTATTATTTATAAAAACAACTTAGAAATAACTCCATCTCATCTTAATATCCCAAAATTTAATAATGCTGAACTTCTTACTGCATACCTCAAAATTAACCAAAAATAAAAATCTATATGTATATCATCAGTATACATCTCACCAGGCAACAACATTACCACATGCAAAAATATTCTATATGGGATATCTCATAGCATCCCCTAGGAAATTTAATCTTAGGTGACCTAAATATAGACTGGCAATCCATAAAAAGAAACAACCCCAAGGACTCTATTAATTTATTTGGCTTCACCCATTTAATAAGCTCCACCACCAGAATGAACAAAAGCACTATCAAGCAGTGCATGCTGGACTAGATATTGATAAGCAAACCCCATAATATAAAATCGTCTGGTTGCTTACCAGATACAATATGTGACCACCTTCCAACCTACATCAGACAGCATGTTTCACTCAAACAAATAATCTGTTAACAAGTATGCATTTTTTATACAAACAAGAAGCATATTTATTAAATTATCACTTACAACACAGGCAATCAAGCATTTATATAAATGAAAACAAATCATATTGACATAATCTTAGTTGCAGGCATTTTACACCACAAACCATATTGACATCATTTTAGTTGCAAACATTATACATCACTTATAATCTACTCAGTCATTGCCAGTCAAACATTATATAGCTCATTCAAATCCTGCCTTCTTTTAAACCTCATTCTTCCCCTGTATGTATTGTTCCCACAATTCCCATTTTTCCTATGTAATTTGCTCCTACCCTTTTCTAAAGATCCCATTCCCAGTTGCTTTATCTCTGTTACTATATTCACTACTTCTACTACAGTTCGTTTAGACTTTGGTTTCCATTTTCTAGTAATTGCTTTTTAGGCAGCCACCATAATTAGACTCAGCAAGGCCATACTATGTTTAGGCAATTCTGATTCTGTATCACAGCTCAGAAATATCATTTCTGTAGTTACACTAATATGGTCACCCAATATTTCTGATAGAGTTGTCTGCAGGAAATCTTTAAAGTCTGCCATCCCATTACACTCACAGAAAATATGTTCTTAGTTATCTCTTTCTTCCCCATCACACCTTCAACATTTGCTATCTACCTGAGGAAAAATTCTCTGGAGTCTACTTGGGGTATAAAATATCTATGCAAACATTTCCAAGCAAAAATGCTAAATTCTCTAGATTTTTGTTGCATATTTGGGAGACCAAGACATATCCCCTATTGTTTCTTTGTGAATTGTTTATTCAATCTCCCTTCCCAATCTTTTCTAACCTCCACTGATTGATTCATATTGTTATCATGCAATATGTTATATGCTCTACTAATATTTCCTTTTTAACAGCAGCTTCTATTCTAGGCTCTAATAAAAACTGTACAGTACAGGTCTTTCTTTTAGGACCCCAGCCCCATTTCTTTCTTTTTGCCAATGCACTGATATTAGTCCTTGATAGGGAAGGCAATGTCTAACCTGCAGTCCAAATAAATTATTGACCTCTTCCCATTCTATTGCCTTTCCCTCTCTAGTTATTTGCTCCCAGTACCTTGTTTCCTTTGTCAGTTTCTCCAACAAATTCCAGCCCCCTCTTGCCTGTTGTCTGCATCCTTAGCTGCAGTTAGTTATCCCTATCAGCAGAATCTCCTTTCTCCATTCCCATGTTGGCTTAGTTCTTAGACTACTTTCTGTTACTTTATGAATATAATGTGCTGTATGATTATTGCTATTCTCTTTGATGGTCTGCATCCAAAATTCCATTCCCTCATTGTTCCTTGAGCTTCTCCCACTGCTTCATCATCATCATTTTACACTTTGAATTACAGGTTTCTGCTTGTGCTATGTACAGGAGCCTTAACTGTGTAGCTCTGAAATACCCCTTCAAATCAGTAATCCCAATCTGCCTTGTTTTGTTGGAAGAATCCGGTAATCTCACTTCACTCTTGGCGCCTTCCCTTCCTAGATAAAGTCCTTCTTCAGTTCATTAATTGCTATCCACAACTTATCCTCTTGTTGATAAAAATATGCCTGACCTGTGTACTGTATAAGATCAAAGGGACTAAAAACATTTTAACTGCTTGTACCTTACTACCCATATTCATATAACAGAGCTTCTCATTTCTCAGTTTTTGTGTTATCATTTGTTTAGTCTCTTCCCACATATTCTTAGTTGCCACACCAGAATCATTTTTAATCCATACTCCTAAATACTTCATTTTATCATGTCCCATAAACATGGATATGGCTGAACCAAGTCGTGCGTGGGCACATAATTTACTGCTATTGCTTTTGTTTTAGCTTCATTAATTTTGTATCATGAAAAGATTTGAAACTGTCTCAAAATGTTCAACAACACTGTAATATCCTTTTCTGTTTTTTTATCAGGTATAAAATAATATCATCTGCAAACAGAGCCAGCTTTTCTTGACTACGATAGCAATTATATCATTGAATTTCTGAGTCCCATATTTACTTTTACAAATTGATTTGCTAAATATAATGCAAGTAAGAAAAGGGGAAAGAGGACACCCTGTTTCGTTTCTCCTCTCAAGCAGAAATAATCAGAGAGGAATCCACCCACTTCAAGTTTCACCTCTGATCCCTCATATATCCTCCTAACTGACCTTATAATTTGATTAGAGAATGCAAATGCTTTCATTGTCCTGCTCATAAAATACCAGCTTACTCAGTCAAATGCTTTCTCTGCATCAAGGCCCACTAACAACAGTGGTATTTTCTTACATTCTTCTCCCTCTGGATCAACATACCTCTCAGCCTAAAATAATGGGGGACAAAACCAGAAATTGGGAAAGATTTTAAATATTGCTCTTGCAAACTTAGAAAGTTGATCGAATAACAGGTTTTCCATTAGCATGAATTTTATGAAGGATATGGAGTCTTAAACTCAAATGTCTGTCATTATTTAATGAAGTCATTCCTCAGAGATTTGCCAGAAAATCACAGATTTGTGGGGGGAATGGACCAAAAATATGAAGCAAAAGCCTAGGCATTCTGTGGAAATGTGTACAATTGACAGATATGATCAATGTTCTGTTAATATTGTTGAATATTTTCCCCATCCACAATACCATATTGATCCATATCTATCAATCTTGGCATCATTTTTGCCAGTCTTTTAACCATTATAGAAATAACAAATACATGGTTTAACCAGATTTGACAAGGACTCATTTATATTACATCCCTGTCCCATTTCAACTGTAACCTATAAAGAGTAATGCCCTGAGATGTAGGAGTTACTCATTTCAATTACAACTTCCTAAAAATAGTAAAAGATTTAGCTCTAGTTAAGACAAGAAGGGTAAAAGCTAACACAGCACCATGTTGAACAAAAGAGACTAAACAGCTCATGCTGGGAAGGGATAAAGCATGGATAGTATGGTATGAGAATAAAACACAGCACGCCTACCACAGTTTTAGATATCTCAGAAACCATACCAAGATACTTGTTAAATTTGATAAAGAATCATATGATAGCAAGCTCCAAAAAAGCATTAAAACAACCACAAGCTTTTTTGATCCTGTCTAAGTAAACTATTATACCCTGGACGTACCACTACACTCTGTCCTTCTACTTCAAACAACAACAAGTCCATTGTCACTCAGGTCAGCACTCATTTTATCCAGTCAGTTCTATCAGTAATCAATGACCTCCTCACTTCACCCCTCCAACTTTCATCTGTTCTCAAAAGCAATACACTGTCTTTTTTTTTTCAGTCTGTCCCAACAATAACCATAAAAAATTACTAACTAAACTAAAAGCAACAACCTCAGATGCCGATAACATTCCCACTGAACTCCTCAAAATAGGTGCAAAAGCACTAGCCTTTCCTGTTTCCATGCCGATTAACTGGTCAATAACTGAAAACTGTGTCACATCCATCTGGGAAAAAATCATTTATTATACCCCTTGACAAAGGTGGTACTTCAACAGAGTTAACAGACTACAGACCGATTACTGCTCTATCACCCCTCTCTGAAATCATCAAGAAATATTTTCCCTCTCAACTTATGAAACATATAACCAAACACAACCTCTTCTGCAATATCCAGCATAGTTTAAGGCCCAAGCACAGTACTACAACTATCCTCCTCACCTTCACCAGCATAGTAAACAAATACAAAAATGAAGGCAACCTTGTGTCTTCACTTTTCCTTGACCTTTCTGAAGCATTTGACACAGTGTCCCACCAAAAGACCCTCTCTGAACTTGCAACACTAGGTCTCACTTATCCCTCCCTCTCCAGGTTTCACAGTTATTTATGCAATTGTCAGCAGGCAACTAAATGGCAGCAAATCCTTTCAGCATTTCAAACAATCTCGGTTGGTGTTCCCCAAGGGTCAATGCTCAGTCGCTTCAATTTAATAATTTCATAGATAAACATTATACCTCTACAATGCTTGCAAATCTTGTACAATACACCAATGACTCAACCCTTATCTGCTGAGCTTCATCCATAACAAAATTACAAGAAGTCCATCAAAAATCTTAACTGACATTCAGATATGGCTAAAAAATTCTAACCTGCTGCTTAATTCCAAGCAAAAAACAAGCGTATGCCATATACTCCAAAACAACACCTTAACCAAAAAAAATATTTTGCATTACCTCAACTAATAACACAAAAACAGAAACCATAAACAAAATGGGTCTATATTAGAACACCAAACTTTCAAAATTTCAAGTGTTCTAATATCGACCCATTTTCAGTGAACGCTGAAAATATCAAAGAAACAGAAAAACTAATTTTTTCCTAGGGAAAGAATTTGGTTGTCCATTTCTCTTGCTTTGGTATTTTCAGCTTTGTGGTGGAAAGTTACTGGTCGGGTTCAGGTAAGTGTGTGATTGTGTGGACATGAGGGTTAGGGCGGGGTAAGTGAGTTAGGGTTAGGGCGTGGGTGAGGTGACTGTGCAATAGTGACGGACCTTAGGGTTAGGATTTGGGTTAAGGTAAGTGGATAGTTAGTGGTGTATGTATAGTTTAGTGTAGGGTTATGTGTAAAAGTTTAGGTGTATGTGTGTGGATTGCTGTTTATTTGGTGTGCTTGTGTTGTGTGTATGTGTTTTGAAACAACAAATTTTTCCCTAGGAAAAAAATTTGCTGTTCTGTATGTTCAATGTTTTTAATTTTTGATTAATAGGGTTCGATATTAGAACACTCGAAATTTTGAAAGTTTGGTGCTCTAATATAGACCCAACAAAACTAAACTACTCAGAGTTATAATTGATGACAGCTTCGGATTTGATCACCACATAATTCATTCCATCAGGAAAACTTGCCAAAAACTCATTTCCCTCTAAACAGCCAAATGCTATCTGACAAATAAAGCAAGAATTACCTTAATAGCAACATACCTTCTTCCATCTTTATTATATGCTTCCCCTGACTTACAAATATTAACACTACACATAAATGAAATTATTCTCCTGCTACTACTAAACAGCTAAATTTGCAACCAACCATCCAACCTTATAGAACACACCACGGACCTGATATAAAACAATTACACTAGCTGGAACTCCCAAACCAGTTGACATACTAACAACCAATGATTGCCCACAACCTAGTGGGGTCTATATTACATGACCAAATGGTCAAATATTCGAACACATAATAGTCAACCCATAATAATCAAACTACCACAATGTCAAACAGAAAACAAAAAAAGAAAAACCCACCCAAAGATACCATTTAAATGCTCTATGCAGGTGGCAAGCCCCCCTGCACCCCCCACACCCCCCACTACTTAAATATACCAACTCTGAGATCGCACTACAGTGCAGACAATGAAAAACTTCCATTTCCAGACTGTACGGAGATCTCCTTTGAGTGGTCCAACATTGTGGCAGTTCGATTATTACGAGTCGACTATTATGTGTTCGAATAGTTGACCATTCGATCACGTAATATAGACCCAACCTAGTGTACTCTCTAGACAAATGCCCAGAATTATAAAATTCTATTCTACTATTCAGCTACTAGAGACCTTTGCTCTAGTAATAAACTTTTACTATGTATCAGTAAAATGTTCAATACTGGTAGAGACTTTCTCTACTCCAATTATGTGTTAAAACTTTGTAATGAAAAGTTTAAGACAGATAGAAAACTTACATAGTTTCAAAACTTTGCTTAAATAGCACCTATGTCAAAGATAGTTCTGTTCTTCCTGCTGGCTAGCTTTTCTCAGACTACTTTCCTCTAACTCTTACAGCCATTTTGTTTCCCAACCGTTTGTACCTTATCACTCCTCTTTGTACTGTACTAATTTCCTAAACTCTTTTTGAACCTTTTTCTCTCTCACACCCCACCACTAACTACAGTTCTTCATCTGTCTATTTATCCTCCTGTTCATTTCCATAATGTGTCCTCTCATATCTCTTATCAATTTTTAAGCTGCATTACTACTTGTCTGACTGTAAATTATTGCTAACCTCAAAAACATCCCAGTTTAATCTTTTCCCTGCAGCCATCATGCTATAAATATATTAACTGTTATTGTATGTTATTCAGTAATTATCCAGTTTATGATAATTTGTTTGTTTTTTGTGGTAAGATGTTCTGTTTATTTAAGAAATATTTTAAAATCATATAAATAAGCTTATGTCTAGATTTTTTTACCCTGCAATTATAAATGTACTTCATGTGTAACTTAAATGTGGAACATTTCTCCCCAGGACTCCACTGAAAATGGGTTTTACCCAGTCAACAATGACATATAAATAAAAAACATTGTTGACCACTAAATAAACAAGCCCATTACATTGCAGCCCATTTGGTTGAAACACAGTACATGCTTTAACATGAGTGCTGCAATAGGACAAGACTTGTTTTCACTATAGAAGAGAATTCATAATCACCAAAAGAAGCTTTAGCAAGGATCCTATGGGGAAAGGCCCTTTCCTTTATGCAGGCTGTACTGACATAAGGAATGTGCAATCAAATGAGCTTGACCATTTGCCATTTTATGAAGTGATTATTTGCATACTACAGCCATACATGAATGTGTGTGTGTGTGTGTGTGTGTGTGTGTGTGTGTGTGTGTGTGTGTGTGTGTGTGTGTGTGTGTGTGTGTATATATATTTTATATATATATATATATATATATATATATATATGAAATATATGCATATCAATATATGATTCCTCTAAACTTTCCACATTCATGGTACTTGCTACATCAAAAGCTTTCACACGGTCATTTAAGATTCTGACATGTACTCACTAAATCACCTAAATCAAATTCCAAAGAATAAATATACATTTAAATTTACTTAAAAAAATAGAAAAGAAATAAAACACTAGCCATATTTTGCTTTCAGTATAACATATGCACCATCTTTCCAAAATAAATACATTTTTAAGTCACTTCTCTGGAAATTAATTATTTCCTTATTTGAACAAAAACTGTTAAGATTAAAAAAAACAAAAGTAATAGCCACAACAAGCAAATAAGAATACAGGATTTCTCACAAAATGGACATGACATTAGTACTTTAACCCATATTGCTGTGCTAAACTATATCAAACATTGTCATTACAAATATAATAACTATATTATTTATCTCAGAAATGGAGTATGATCATTTCAGGAGAGACAATAATTGTAGAAATGGGCAAACTACCTAAAGTCCCATTCAAAAAAGAAATGTAGAGAATTAGCCTAGGACACTGAAATCAACAGCACCTAATTTAAATAGTGCAAAAGCAGGTAAGGAGAATAGTTAGGGCGGGATCATTTTTGTAATACATGAAATACCTTATAGGTATAAAGAACTTGTTTTTGTCACTCATAAACCTACTTCATAAAAAATGATATATCATACCAGTCTCCTCCCCCTTGTATTCTGTATTTTTCAAGTATGAAGTGCAGATAGTTTTATTTTATTTGCAACCTTTCTACGTGAATTATTAAGTATTTATCACCACTCACTGTGTGTGTCACTAAACATTCCTCACATTTTTCGAAAGCATGTTTTTATTAAAGATGCTAAACATTCATAGTAAATGCAGCAATACTTTTACTGATTATCTTTCCTATTGTCTTCACCCTGCATGTTTTTTTTTGTACTCACCCTTTCCTTGTGAATTATTGAAAGACAATGACATCATACACCCACTTTATTTTTTACTTTCCTTATTTTTACTGTACACAGTCTGTTATACCACAGATTCGACTTGGGATGATTCTCCTTGGATGATGTCATCACCTTAATTGTCCTACACTAGTCTGCCTATACACTCTCTTTGTATTTTTCGGATACAGTCTTTAAAACCATGAGCCTCCATTATGAGCAACGCCTTTGACACAATATTGTTTCCTCCTTTCTCTTGGGCATTTTTCTTCAGTACCAATACAGAATGTTAATAGTCCTGCACTACCCTACTACTTGCAGCAATGCTAATACAGTCTGTTGTCACTGGCAATAAATACAAAGCCGTAATGTAAAACATGAAGCCAGTACAGGCAAGGCAGTGACTACAGCATTCATTATTTTATTTATTCATTTATTTTTATTTTACATTTGGTGACCGGGATTGTCCGACTGAGCTGCAATAACCCTTTTTCAGCAGAGGCCTGGGGAGAAAAGCTCCACAAATGTTACAGCAAGTTAATACATTTAAGGAAATTGAGTAATTTTTTTGCAGCACATGTCAATAAATCAAACGATGTAACAAGGTAATATAATTTTGAGAAATTAAACAATAAGATAAGAAATTCACATGGTGTTGCTGTATATTGTGCCTGCAAAAAAGAGATGACATGTGTATTTTTAATAGATGTATTAGGAGGAGGAGGTTAAAGCTTCATGGTAAAATGAAAAATGCATTGTACAACAAAGGTAAGGCAGGCGTGGAATAACCAGAGAAGTATGAGAGAGGTAGAGCTCAGTTAAGCAAAGTGGTATGAAAGGCAGATACAACAATATTTTAGGGATAGTAAGGCCCTAAGAGGGGTGGGTACATAGACAGGACCAGTGACTTTTTAAGTATTCCTTGGTAGCTGCTTTGAATTGTTTGAGTTGATTGAGGGACCTAATTTCTAAAGGTAACATGTTCTTGGAAATGGTAGGGTAGTAACTATAGAGGTTGTTCCCATTTTGGTTTTGGGTTTGTAGATCCTTGGTCAGAGCTGCGTAGAGACCTGATGGGAGAATAGTGGGAGATTAGAAAGGTTAAGCTGGGGCAGTAGGAAGGCTGGTATAGTATAGAGTGGATGATCAGGAGCTGAGAGAGAAGACGATGCTGTGGTAATTCTAGCCAGTTTAAGTATTTGAGAGAGAGGCAGTGATGGGATTTATATGTTTGATTGCAGCAAATCAAGTTTAGTAAGGAGAGAGGAGTTTAGACTTGTCAGGGTTTGTGAGCTGAACAACAGACTGGGTAGGAGGTAAGCATGTGAGATGGCTACTTTTGCTTAGTTAGTGAGAAACTTTTTATTTCTATACAGGAGGCCAAGTATCAGGTGGATCTTGTGAATACAGTTATTTACATGAATGTCAAACTTAAATTGATCATCTATGAAGACACCTAGGAGTTTTGTGCTTGTTTCCACTGTGATGGGAGTGTTATTGCGAGACTGAATAGGGAAAGTGAGTTTAAGATGGTTGAGAGTTTTGGGTAAGAAAAGTAGAAGTTTTGTTTTCTTTGGATTCAGAATAAGCTGATTTTCAGAGATCCAGGTTTCTACTGAGTTAAATGATGTCTGGGTGGTAGATATGAGTTCAGAGGAGGTGTCAGCAATGTGATGACTGTAGAGTCATCTGCATACTGTACCAGGGATGATTGAGAGCAGGAAGTATAGATTTGATTGGTAAAGATATTGAAAAGTAATGGGCCAAGAATAGAGCCTTGTGGGACGTCCATTTTAACAGATAGAGAAGGTGAGAGAATGGAGAGACATTTAATTGATTGCAGTCGATATGTGAGATAGCTAGAAAGCCAACCAATGGCAGAAGTAGAGAAGTTAAAGTTAGATAGTTTATATAGTAGGAGTGAGTGAGACACAGTGTCAAAGGCTTTTGAAAGGTCTAAGAAAAGACAAGAGGCTAGTTTGTTACCTCTGGCCAGAGATATCATGTTAAGGACGGATATAAGGGCAGAAGTAGTGCTGTGCTTAGGGCAAAAGTCATGTTGTGTAGTTGTGAGCAGCTTTTCCTGGTCTAGGTATTGCATGACTTGTTTATGTATGCATTTTTCCAATACTTTTGAAAGATGGGATAGAATGCTGATAGGTCTAAAATGAGTGATTTCAGTGGAATTACCTCCTTTATGTATAGGTAGAGTGTAAAATTCTTTCCAGATATCAGGGACCTTTGACTCAGTGATGGAGCGATTAATCAAGATGGACACAGGAAAATCAAGTGAGTCAGCTGCTAACTGCAAGAAATAGGAAGGAATGTTATCAGCAGATGTAGAACATGGTTTTAATTTAGAAAGTAGATTTTATGTAGCTAGTAGGAACAGGTCTAAGGGAGAAAGTATTAGAGGAGTTAGAAGTTGGAGAGAGTTCAGAGGAGTTAATAGACTGGTTGATTTGAGAATTTGTGGTGTTAGTGAAAGAGGTGTCAGTGGGAAACATTTTGCCTATAGAGTCTTCTTTTTTATCCTTAATGATGTGTTTTTTGTCAGATTTCTTAGTTCTTTGTACTTTTGTAGATCAGAGGGGAGCTCAGTTTTTACCCATGCTTTCCAAATCCTATCTCTATATTTCATTAGGGTGCGGGTAGCATTTGTTAGCCAGGGGGTATGTTTGATTTAATTTTGCTCAATTAACTATTCATGCTTCAGCCTGCATTTATTGAAGATATTTATTTGGAGTGTAGATGGGGGAAGCTCATTTAAATACTAAACTATGGGTTTAGACTCATAAACATTTTGGAGAGTCTGAATTCATTCTTAGAATGTGCTTGAGCTGTTGTCATAGGTCAAGGGAAAATTAAACGAGGAAATCAGATAGCAACTAGGAAGAAACATTTTCATTCCGGATTTACAGATATTGGACCAATTATTATTTTTATGTAAGAGGTGCCACCTATATTTTCAAAATTTAGCACTGACCCAGGAACTCACATGCAGTTTTCATGAATGATTTGAACTTGTAATTAATGGATTCAAGGCAAATTTGACTCCATAAAATGGGTGTGTGTGTGTGTGTGTGTGTGTGTGTGTGTGTGTGTGTGTGCGTGTGTGTGTGTGTGTGTGTGTGTGTGTGTGTGTGTGTGTGTGTGTGTGTGTGTGTGTGTGTGTGTGTGTTTGTGTAGCTGTACATATGTATAGATGCATGTAGTATTATACAGGCTTGTAGGCACTTATGTGTGTGTATGCAATTGCATACAAGTATATATTAACATACCTGACTCCATTTGCAACATATCAGATACATTAGTTTTGTAATACTCAACCAAATGCTACTGGCCTGGAATATATTTAATATGAAGATTACAACTAATGTTGAAATGGAATCAGTGGTGAAAAATAAGACACTTAAGTGTTAAGAAAGAAAAGGACTGCCATTTAAAATAAGCCCAAAAATAGGCTGTGAACTATAATGTTTTCTTCCCTGTTATTATAGGAATTAGTCGTTATGTACAATTTTTTTTGCATGTAAGAGAGATAGCTGTATCTAAATATGTCTGTTAATTGCCTGTTAATTATTAAACAGCTACCACTAGCAACATAATGTTTGGCAACAATTTATATAGATCTTTATATTTTTGTTTTTTTTTTTTCCTTATAAAATGTAATTACTAACTTTTTATTTGTTTCTTAATTTTTGGATTTTTAGAGAGCAGATATAGGGATTTCTGCATTAACTATCACACCAGACCGAGAAAATGTTGTGGACTTTACTACACGTTATCTGGATTACTCAGTGGGGGTTTTGCTGAGGAAAGCTGAGAAGACAGTGGACATGTTTGCATGTCTAGCCCCTTTTGACCTGTCCTTGTGGGCATGTATTGCTGGTACTGTTCTTCTTGTTGGACTGTTGGTGTACCTACTGAACTGGCTAAACCCTCCTCGGCTACAGATGGGGTCAATGACATCAACAACTCTGTATAACTCCATGTGGTTTGTTTACGGCTCCTTTGTACAACAAGGTAAGAGACTGAGATATCTTTAGAAATATTGTTACATCTAAATGAGCTGTATTTATATGTTGAGTAGTTAAGTGAAATCATCCTTGCCAGTTTTAATTTATATGGTCTGTTGATCTATATATAGTTCCAACCAAACATATACTAAATGCATTATAAAGTAACTAATTCATTACAATCAGATAATGTGTGTCTGATTTTGAAGTACTTGAAAGTGATAACCTGAAAAAGGAAAACAGAAAATTATATGCTATCCTGTTGTTGCTGTTTGAGCCTATAATATACACTAGCAAACTATATTAAAGTAGAAAGCAGAGTTACAGTTTAAATTTTAAACAACTTGCATTTGTGGATTATTGTTCTGTAATGGCTATTTTGTATCAAATTAATGAAACAATTTGTGTGTTTATTTGGTTGTGCTTGGGTCAAATTACTATATCAAATAAAATGAAACCTTGTCGTACCTGACAAGCTGACTTGCACCATAACAGACATGATGGATTTACTATATAACTTTGCCTGCTTTTGGTAACTTTATTCAGATTTAGATTCTACTTAGAATTTTGAGAACTAGATTTTTATTTAATTCAGTGTAGCCTTCTCTAAGAAACTGAGTCTAATGATTTCTAATAATTACCTCTGTCTGTACTGCTCTTTAGATAGTAGGAATCAGCAATGAAGTCTGTGCGTTGTGAAAAGAGTGTGATGACTGAAGTGAAGGTGGCAGAGTCATGATTAACTGAACTACCTTACTGAATTTTTCATTTTCCAGAAGCATCCATATAAGGAGATATACAATTATCTTAAACACTGCAGTTTGGTGTTTACTTGTGTGGTGGAGGGATTTCTTCTTCATGGGGGTTGTAAATCCCCCTAATCATGCATCTTCAGCATACAGTGAAAGAATGATCTATCAAAAATGATTTGGCAAAACGTTATTTAAATGATTTCACTTTGTTAAAGTACAGTTGACCCCTGTATGTATCTTGATACAATATTTTATACATATCCCGTATATATTATGGTCTCTGGCATGCAGTTAGAAGTACAAATAAGTTCAGATACATTGGTTCATGCTTGCAGTTGACTGTACAAAGTTAATTTGGTAATAGTGCTCTCAGAATGCCTACTATTGCAAAAATCAAAAATAATTATAGTATAGAAGATTATGGCTGGCTCACTGAAATATCTTGTTTGTTGTGTATTTAAGAAATTTATTCCAAGAAACTCAGCTCTTGAGCCTTGCTGTCAAGAATACATAGTAAATAGAAGTTATGATTAGTGACCAATCATAATTCTTTGTAATACAATGGGAGTTTTAACTAACCCTTTACACTATCACTTAAAAAAGAATGGTTCAGATAGTGAAGTGGCCAACAGCTTTAAAAGCTGAAACACGCCTTGCATTGCAACACAAATGGCAGCCAAAAGTGAAATGCACTGCAAATTTTCTAACAGCTTTAAAAGGATTGCTCTGTCATGCTTTTTTGTTGCTTGTGTGGCAGGATAAAGTCCATTGATAGCTTCCAAAACTGTTATGTTTCCATTACAGTATTTCTGTGGCTGTTGTCTGTGTGACAGAGTGAGGCTGTCCTATATAATAGAAATCAAAACCCAAACAACACTGAATGAAAAGTGTTAAATAATAAAGAAATCAATTAAAACACTTAATTATGGAGGACACGAGAATAACCAGCAATCGTCTTGAGCGTCAAAACTTATTTATTAAATGCTTTTGTCATAAAATGACTTCTTCAGAAAAAAACATTTCTAACACAAAATCACAGCCTTTTATACAACTTCTCCTCCAATTTAAACACATTAGCAATTAATAACCAATTAAAATTTAAAGAGCCAACACTTCTAATTCACAGTGAAAAAATTCAAAAATGCAAGTATATAATATTAAACTTTGCTTATACAAAACTATAATAAATATAAATGTAATTTAAAATATCTTTATACACACATTTTATGAAAATTTTACCTGTCTTATAAAAAATATTTTATATTTATAGATTCATTTAACCCTGGGAACTTGTTTGCATTGACCCTAACTTGTCATGCTGTTTCCATTTTTTCTAACTGTTTTTTTAGCATCCTTCTCTTTTGTCCAATGGGACTTGTATACAGAAAAACATTTGTTTTTATATTTACTACAAACTATAGTATGTTTAGACAATGCATTGTTGAATCTTTCACTTTTATTGCATACAGATGTTCTTTTACTCTCATAGTTAGACTTTGGGTAGTCATGCCTATACAAAATTCCTGACAGCCTGAATATAATGCAATGTATACTACTCCTATAGACTTACAGGTAAATCAACCTGTAATTGCTTATAGTATATCTTAAATGCTGTAATACAATATGGGCTAACATATGTGTACCTGCATATTTTCCAGGTACCACAAGTACTTTTGCATTCATTTGTCACTGGTATTTCATTTTTAATATCATCCCTTTGTAATAAACTCTTGTAGCAAGTGTTTCTTTTACATACACATTTAGGTTCCTTTCCTACTACTTTAAAACATCAGAATTACCTTATAGTACTGTCCATTTCCTCTTTATAATCTCCCTAATAGATAAGGTGCCCATTGACATATCTAACGTGAATACTGGATGTTGATTTCTATTTATTTTTTTCTACCATACAGGCTCTATTTTCATAACTAAAATTAACATGGGTACTATTCTCCACAACTGGTTTAAAAATGAGTGCCTTTTATTATTGACTTCTTCGGCTACTTTACTCAAATGCTCATGATTATAGCCTCTTGTGTAAACATAGCAATTATATACTTCTTTTTCATATTCACTATCCAGAGTGGTCATCCTAGAAGCTCTAAATTACCCCCTTGGTATATTTTTCTTTATAAATGCTGAATGACTACCTTTATAATGTAGGCAGCTATTTGAGAAAATTCCTATTGTTGGATGAATTATTGATGAAGAGCGAGATCAGTCAGGAGCTTTATGAGTTTTTTAATACTGAGAATCCAAGAACTGGAATTCTATTTGCAATTACAAAATTACATAAGAATCCTGTAAAACAACCATTTAGACCTATTGTTTATGTGACATTAAAACCTCATCGTGTCGTAGAGAACATGTCCTCCGAACCCGTTAGCTTATTATCTAATGCAGGAAAGTTCCTATATTTTTCATTCTGGACAGAAAATAGTGTTACATATTTTCTCTGTTCTTTGAAATGGGATGCAGCAAGATTTTGGCAAAGAATCTGATCTACACCATATCTTAAGTGCGTACAATCACTTCATTTCATACAACACTGTAAATTGATATATTTTATATAAGTAAAATTAAATGTAATCTAAAGGAATGCAGCATTCAAACTTGCAGCTTGAATGTTGTTGATGTAATTTTGGTCCTTGTTATAAAACAAGCTATAACTGTAGTCAGAAAGTATTACAGGAAACTCATACTAAATGTCATGTGATAAAATATCCTGAATTTTTTGAATTAAGAAAACAGCTCAATGTAGGCTTTTAAGACATTCATTTCTACAGAGAAAAGTAGATGATGTGCTAACTGATGGTTTTGTAAAGGGCTGAATTGTAAACAAAATTATCTTTCATAGTTGAGATTTTTCAGTCTGATGAAATCAGTGGCAGCAGAATGGTGCAGTCGATGCATGCTGGGCCCATAAGCCAGAGATAGATGGATTTAAACCTTCCTCTACTATGCAAAGGGGAGGAAGTATTTCCGCCTCATGCCCTTTCCCTACACACAGTCTCCAACAGACTGCTGAGAGGTGATCTGCACCTGGCCTACAAAGCATCTTTAGATCCCATTCTGTTTGACCTGTTGCACATCTGCAAAACAAATATTATCAAAACAATCCAGTCCAAAGAACTAAATATCATCAATAGGACATGTTGGAGGGCAGGTATGTGTCTCAGAGAATTTCTCTGAAACAAGCTTCCCATCCATGTAAAGCAGAGTTCTTCCCTAACGCAAATCAGGTTTAATTTGGACCGGTGGATGGGGAATTATACATTTACCCTTGGTCTGACACATATATCTCTACTAGACTTACACAGCCTGTAAATTCCTGACCAGCTTGCTCAAGCCTGCATATGCCCCTTAAAATTACCTGAAGGATTCAAACTTGTCATATATATTTCTTGGGTAGGCTGGAGTTGTTAGCCTAATAATCACTTATGAGTGTGTGTATCTATGCTGATAAAAGCCCTCACCCTCACTGTATAGCTTTATACCTGCTGAGATATTATTTATTTATTTTTTTAGATTCATGAGTTCATAGCAGATTACCAGGTTAATAACTTAAGAGCCCTTACAAACCTAACCAATATAACCTGATTTTACCCAATATATGGCCTCAGTGAAAAAGAGGATGGGATAGGTCTGTGTGTATGCCATGAGTTTTTTATATAAGGGACATAGGCACTACCCCAGGTGTGAATTTCTGATTCCCCATTCATTGATTCAAACTGCATTTGAAGAGGGCCAGGGAAAGGCTTTAATTTAGATGAATAGAAAAGCAAAAAGGAGCAATTTCTGAGATACATATCTGCCTCTCCAGCACATTTTAATTGAGTTGCTGACTAAGTTTAGATTCCTAGATCAGGTGAGCCATATGCTATTTTACTTGCAGTTGTGCAGCAGCTACATCATGGCTGGATTTGTGAGTGTCTTATAGGTCAGGCATAGGTCACCCCTTAACAGTTGGTAGAGATAGAGTAAAGGGGTAGGGTTTTTAGTCTATCCACACTGGACATGTTGTTTACACCCTGTATTTTCTTTGTGAAGAATCTCTGAGGTCACTCCAGCTGCTGTAAGTGCCCAGTCAAGCACATGCCAAATGGTACATTGTACTCTCTTATTGGTTTAATGAGGGATGAGTACAGTGGGACTATAATTTCCTGGAATCTGGATCCCATACTTTTACCTATAAGTTGTACCACATAGAAGGACTATCGCACCACTGTGGAAACACTGCAGTCAAAGTTCAGGCTACTGTCTATCTGTGTACCTAGATCTCTCACCTCTGAATCTACTCTTAGGGCTGTGCTACTGAATTTGTAATTTGCAGGGGTATGTGAATTCCCAAAGGCTATGAAAATTATTTTTTTCACACTTAGTTTTAGGCCATGTTTATTTGTTTCATTTATTATTGACTATGGGAGTTGTCAGAATGTTTAAGGTATTTACCTCACAGACATAAGGTACAGGGTTTGATTCTCACCTTTGGTCACTGCCTGGATATTAACTAGGCATGTTATAGTCTGTAGACCAATTGCTTTCTGTTTGGGTTGGAGGTTAGCATAATGGTTAAGGTGTTTACCTCACATTTGAAGAGTACAGTGTTGGATTCTTACCATTCAAAGGGAAATTGGCTAGGCATAAAATAGCCCACAAGGGCAACTAGCCAAGTACTGACCTATGAACCTACTGCAGTGATGCTACTATTTTTCTCCCACTATTTCTGGTTTAGTAGTATTGTTTATATGTGCTTTGTGGACCTGGAGAAACCATATGGTCATGTGCACTAGAATGCTTTGCATGAGATACTTTAACAGTACTTGGTCTCTGGGTCTTTGATCTGTGCTCTTCATTCCCTGTGTTTGCAGAATAAGACTTGTATCTGCATTCTTGACATAAATCAAATACAGCTGAGGTCATCTTAGGGCTCTACCAAGGGCATGTGTTTTCTCCACTTCTGTTTATGATTGTACTAAGGTACTATACATATTTTGAAACAGTCTGTTCAGGTGATGTGCTGGTAGGCTGGGGTTCCCTACCCCTAAATATGAAAATACTAATCTATCTAGAGGCAGGTTGTCAACCACTGATGTCAAAATAGATGGCACTAGTGGTGTTTTAATCCCACCACTGCCAATTAAGGAAGAAGTAATATCAAAAAAGTGCACACACATCCATCACATTAATTAATTTGCAAACTACAATGTGGTCCTAAGAGCATAAAGGTAATTTGTGGTGCTATCTGGCTATGGGCTTTTAACTCAACCCTCAGAATGAATGGAACAACAGGGCTAGGAGAATTCTCCAGTTCTGCACAACCTTCTTACTTACTGTAATATTGGCGCCACCTTGGAAAAGCCAGAAACTTCCAATTACCTGCTGCTTTTAAATCAACCCAAATATTAACTACAACAATTATTTATTTCATTGTTAGTAAACCATAAGCAGTCTAATGAGAGACAAGTGCCACAAAGCTTGCTAACCAGCAATGTAAAAAATGATTAGCTTCTTCTCAGGTAATCAACACTGCATAAATATATATCTATATATCTATATCTATCTCTCTCTATATATATATATATATATATGTGTGTGTGTGTGTGTGTGTGTGTGTGTGTGTGTGTGTGTGTGTGTGTGTGTGTATATATATATATATATATATATATATATATATATATATATTATATATATATATATATATATATATATATATATAAAATTAATGCTAGCAAAAACAGCTTAAAGATCAATAAATGAACTTTAGTAAAATAAAGTAAAATAACTCAACTACAGAGTAAAATATATGTAGAATCGTGCATACATAAATAAAATAAACGCCAATAAAACAGACTGGAGCATCAAAGCCGCCAAATATTGCATTACTACTATTACAGGTATACCCTTGGACTGAAGTTTTAAACTTGGTTTTGAAATACAAAAATACAGATTATGATAATAGAAAAATAGCCAGTCTACCTATTTTTCTCCTGCATCAAGCTGCAGATCTTGTGGACGTCAGAAATTCTAGTGTTGTAATCACAATATCAATTGCCTTTTGTCAGCTGCATACATTCTTAATTTCTGCCACTGTTATTAGTTATCACCTCTTTCTAATTTATCATCCTATCCTTAAAAGGGTAAGTTTTCCTTGAGCCTTTTTCCATCATACTTATCAAGTACATATTCTTATATTTCCACTTCTCATTTTTCAAACAGGATACCTACCTGTGCTCTGTGGATTTATTTCACGTACTTCAATATTTTTATTAAACCCACCCAAACCAACCAACTGGAATCTGAAGCATAGTTCTTCCACTGTTGTGGAGGGAGTTCCACATGCTGTCTTCAGTTTTCAGGAACCTTTTCCCTCTCCCACGATTAATTAAATGCTTAGCTAGGGGTACAATCACTTCATCACTTTTCTCACAAATCAACACTGAGTGTCTTTCATTTTATTTAATTTTTGTTTGTTTATACTGCACTGATCGGTACTGACCAATTTCAGACCCAGATATGATCAAAAACATTTCACAAACAAAAAATACAGAAATGTAAGCAATAACAGAGTAGGTCAGACTAATTACATAGAAAAACTGTGTATATACATTTTAGTGAACAATCATAGTGAATCTTGAGAGAGGAGAGCAGACTCAGAAAGGAGATATGTTAGGTAATATGTCATTTTTTTATTTTTCTGTCCTGTGTTGAAGCAGGAGCATTTGGTTTGGATGAAGAAGTACTTTTAGAGTCGCATTCTGAATAGGGAATAACTGATTTCCTTAATGTTGACGGGGACAGCTTGCCAAAGAGTAGATACCTGACAGGACAAAGCATGTGCATGCGCAGTGCAGTTCGGTTCTGGGGTAATGATACTTTGCATGGTTCGTGAGTAACTGTCTCAGGTTGTATGAGAAGGTTTATAAAAGTTAACATTTCAAAGAGTGTATATAGCAAAGAAAAATGTGCCCCTAAAGATTGTGCTGCTATCCTTGGAATTTGAAGCTTCTTTGGGAGGAGTGTGTTTGAATCACATCATGGAAACATAGGGACAAGTTCTATAAAGAAAAAACATTGGAAGAGTCACGTTAGATATACTTTTACAGCAAATCATAACCTGAGAAGATCAGTTTCACAAGTATAACCAGGCCTGAGTATACCATTTTGAACTCTAGAAAAATTATCTTCTGGAAGCTTAACTTACTATAGATTTCTTGATGTGAACTCAAGAAAAGGTCAGCATTGATTAACCCTAAACAGTATTAATCATTTGATTAAAAATTAAAATTTAACAACTGACACTTTATCTTTCAGTGTTACCATTGTATGCAGTTTAATATTCAGAATGAACTGTTAATAATGTCTATCATTAGTATTAAGAGCCTTTGGTTATTATGGAACTTCCAATGACTGAATAGATTGTTAGCAGCTTGTTCTTGGCAGTTTCTAACTGTGTTTTTTTTTTTTCATTACTCACTTTATGTTCTGTGAAAGGTAAGTGTTCATATTACAGACATATTACTCTCCCATGGATTCTATATGCCTTGCACGGCATGCAGGACCAGTGCAGGAGCTCTAGCAAGCAATATGTCTGCCGTGCGATCCAGGAACAGCTGCAGGGGCATGCACGAGAGGTCCTGCACTAGTCCTGCACGGACTAAGCCCCTGTATGTAAATCACCCCATTTGCAGGAGAAATCCATGCAAATTGGGTGAATTTGTGATCCAGGAGTCTTGCAACTGGCCTTGCAGGACTAGTGCAATCTGCAGAAATGTACTTGGTTAGTAACCGAGTACATTTCTGCAAAATCCAAAACTGAGCCATGACAGCTCCAAATAAAGGCTGCATATCAGTCAGGAAGCATGCCAATGGCCAGGTATAAGGCCATTGGCATTGCAATCAACATAAAAAATAAAAAAAATCAACTTTTTTTTTATTTTTTAGCCGATCTCAGCTGTTTAAGCATAGGGCAGCGGCTCGCAAATGGGATTCAGGGGAAAATAACAAAATTAACCTACAATAAGCATTCTAACTAAAATCATTATTCTGCCATGCAAGTCAATAGCAGGCAAAAGACAACATGACCAGGGAGTAATGGTTGGTAAGGGGGGAGGCTCAGTATGAGACATGTAACTATGCATTAGCAGACAATCCTATGCAAATGAGGGGAATGACAGTGAATCCCAGTTTTCCCCACCATGCTAGTCAGGTCCCAACAGTGTAAGAGCAGGAATAGCTTGGTGCAAGCCTAGGAGTTAGGTGACATCGGAGGGGGTGTCAGGCATACTGTAAGCAGATTGGAGCCCTGTGGCTCAGGTTTGCTCCTAGCTAAGCACAGCTAAGCAAGGGTGTGTGTCTGACTCTGCCTAGCACTCTGTACAGTGGGTGTGTGCCCCATGCATCAGGTTTTAAAGGTTTTTAAAAAAAGTTAAAATAGGAAATAGCAGCTCTGTGCACATTTGAGCACTCTGTTTGCACGGCACACCCCTGGGCTTAAACATGTAGGCAATGGGAAGGGAAAACAGCAGTAGGAAGGTAATCTAGGAGAACTAGCATATCTGGCAGGTGAAATGTAACACAATCAGCCAATTACACAGGCAGCAGACCAGCCCAGGCCAGAACACTACTATAAACTATGCAAACACCTTCCCCTCTGGTTTTTCCCACACTCTACACCACCGGTGTAAACAAGCGGAGAACTTTTAACACTCACAACAGCAAAATGATAGGGGCTGCAATAGCTGTTATACAACAACTTGTGGAAGAGGCTGAGGGTGGTGAGGATGTGAATGCTGTCGACCAACCCACAGTGAGGAGACGGAGAAGAGTGTACAGACCCAGAGTAACTTACCAGAGTCTACATGAGATGGAGATAGTGGAGCACTATAGGGTGGACAGGAACCGCCTACAAATTGTTGAGCTGTACCGTCCATGCCTCACACACAGAACTAACAGAAGGGAACCCATGCCAGTGGATACCAAGGTATGTGTAGGCCTAAGAATGCTAGCTACAGGTACCTTCCAAAGGCCAACTGGGGATATGATGGGGATCTCACAGGTATCAGCATCCAGGGTACTCCACCAGTCCCTGGATGCCATGTCAGCACATGTCAGTGAGCACATATTTTTCCACAACACCTGTGAGGTGTTGGCCAGCAATATGCAACTGTTCCACTAAACAGCAGAATACCCTGAGGTAGTGGGTGCTATAGACTGCACGCACATATGCATCAAAGCATCACTCGGTGGGCGGGGTAGGGTCTACATCAATCGTAAGGGCTTCCCGTCCATCAACTGCCAGGTCGTGTGCGATGCCCAGGGCATAATAATGAATGTGTGTGCTGGCTGCCCTGGAAGCTATCACAATTCCCACATCTGGCATCTGATGCAGCTGTACCAGAGATTTGCCAATGGGGACATCCCTCATGGTCACCTAGTGGAGGGTGCTGGATACGCACTGGAGCCATGGCTGATGACACCCATCAAAAATGCACACACACATCCAAACAAGAACTCCATAATGAGGCACATGCACAGACCAGAATTATTGTAGAGCATGTGTTTGGGATGCTCAAGTCACGGTTCCGGTGCATGGACACATCCGGTGGAGCATTGCAGTACTCACCAGCTACATGTACGCAAATTTTCCTCGTATGTGCCATGCTACACAATATGATCCTGCGGAAACAGCTGCAGCAGGAACAGCACAGGGCAGGGCCACACAGTCTCTCACCATTACCAAGGCCTGCGCAGGCACAGAGTGACTTGGAAGATGAACAACCTGAGCCTGCCCCAGTAGGCAGAAGGAGGCACACCCAGTATGCCCTGACCTTGGCAAAGAGGCAACGCATAGCACATACACTGACACAGGAAGTACCCAGGGAATAACACCTCTCTCTGAGTCTCACATAGAGTAAAAAAAATGCCAGACATTACATTACCTGTGCTCAACCATGTGTAGGGAGTGTACTATGTGCATCCGACATAGGCAGCCCTGCAGCACCACCCTCAATACTGGGACACCCACAAGGTAAGTGACTCACACATGCCAGTCAGGGGGTTTCACATTCCCAACAATAGTCACAGCCAGCAGGACAGCTGTAGACAAACACAAACAAAGGCTGTGCTATGGCCTCTGAATGATGCCTATGGGTAACCCCCCCGTGCCTACACAGACAGACTACAACAGCTCAGGCAGTGGGATGTTAGTTCTGAAGTGTAGGAAGTCAGAAACTAATATGTAGGTAAATCAAAGCTAAGATCTGTAGTACACTGATATACCTCTAGTCAGCATGATAGGTAAGAATACAGACTACCTGACATACCAGTACAGCCATACCAAATTTGTACAAGTGCCAGGTGTGCCCCTCCCATCCTACATAGTAATGTAATAACAGTCAGGTGTGCCCCCCAATCCTGTGTAGAAATGCAGAAATAGTCAGGTGTGCCCCCCATCCTATGTAGAAATGTAGTAACATTCAGGTGTGCCCCCCGAATCCTGTGTAGAAATGTAGAAATAGTCAGGTGTGCCCCCCTATCCTATGTAGAAATGTAGTAACAGTCAATGCCAAATGATCAACAGATACCCTGTAGAAGCAGTATGCTACCTGTAGGTGTACAACACAAAGGTCACCACTGCAGTACAAACTACCTGGACTCGATCCACACATTCAGTACAGATGGGCATACAGGCCATGCTCACACACTTAGAGAAATGAAGGCAATGTCAGTCAACAACATACTGAAAGGTCATACTGGGCATGCTCACACACTTAAACACATGAAGGCCATGTCTGCATACACCAGTGGGCCAGACATATCTGGCAGTCACAGATGTTTGTGCAAACACTCCTCAGTATGCACAACACATGCTTTGCACACACAGTGGATAGGAATACAGGCATATATCTAAGGACAATACACTATAATAAGCCAAAGGTAGACATACATAGATGTGTGGAATAGGGTGACTGTGACAAGGAGCTATCCAGGCCTGTCCCACACAGCCAAAGGTCCACAACCACATGAGGTTCAGATGTCACTCACTGTAGATACTAGCCACCAGTATCTGTTAGTATTACAGACTATGTGGTGCACGTGCTAGCTGTGCAACATGACTGTACAAGGAAGTAGTCATCTAGCAGCTGTATACACGTACCTGTGCAATCTGACCCTGTGTGTGCCCGCATGTGGTGTGTCAACCTCTAGATGAATAGGTTATGACCCATATACACACACACTGCCCTCCCTATAACCCTACTATAACAAGCCTGCTGAGGTCATCCACTGTGAAATACAGCTTTGGGAGAGTTGTAGCCCAGTAATCTCTGTGGTGCATCCCATAACTGTGTACTGCTGTAGTGTAATAAACTAGTTAGGTTGGAGATCTAATCCCAGACATGGCAACTGTGTGTGTGTGTTTGTGTGTGTGTGTGTGTGTGTCTGTCTCTGTCTGTGTAGAGAGCAATGCTTTTTAGGGTAGTCACACTCCCTACAACTCAAATGCTCTACTTTGGTAAGGCTGCTGATGTCATCCACCTAGAAATACATCTTTGGTAAAGTTGTAACCCAGTAATCTCGGTAGCGCATGCCATAACTGCGTCCTGCTGTAGTATGATAAAATAGTTAGGTAGGAGTACTAATTCCAGACTTTGCAAGTGTGTGTGTGTCTGTGTGTGTGTCTGTCTGACTCTGTGTAGAGAGCAATGCTTTTTAGGGTAGTCACACAACCTACAATTCAAATGCTCTACTTTGGCAAGGCTGCTGATGATATCCACCTAGAAATACACCTCTGGGAAGGTTGTAGCCCAGTAATCTCTGTAGTGTGTCCTATAATTGTGTGCTGCTGTAGTATGATATATTAGTTAGGTAGGAGTTCTAATCCCAGACTTGGCAATTGTGTGTTTGTGTGTGTGTGTGTGTGTGTGTGTGTGTGTGTGTGTGTGTGTGTGTGTGTGTGTGTGAGTGTGTGTGTGTGTGTGTGTGTGTGTGTGTGTGTGTGTGTGTGTGTGTGTGTGTGTGTGTGTGTGTGTGTGTGTGTAGAAAACAATGTATTTTAGGCTAGTAACACTCACTACAATTCATATGCCCTACTTTGGCAATCCTGCTAATGTCATTCACTGTGAAATACATCTTTGTGGAAGGAGCCCTCCAGTAATCTCTGGGGTGCATCCTATAACAGCATCATGCTGTAGCGTGATATAAAACTCTGGGAGGGGTTCTAGACCCACACATGGCAGTTGTGGATGTTTTATGTGTTTTCTATGTTTGTATAGGGAGCAATGCATTTTAAGCTAGTCACATTCACTACAATTCAAATGCCCCTACTTTGGCAATCCTGCTGATGTCATTCACTGTGAAATACACCTTTGGGGAAGGGGCACTCCAGAAATCTCCGTGGTGTGTCCTATAACACCATCATGCTGTAGTGTGATATAGAACTCTGGGAGGGGTTCTATCCCCACACATGGCAGTTGTGGATGTTTTGTGTGTGTTTCTATGTTTGTGTAGGGAGCAATGCATTTTAGGTTAGTCACACTCACTACAATTCATATGCCCTACTTTGGCAATACTGCTGTCATTCACTGTGAAATACACCTTTGGGAAAGGAAAACTCCAGTAATCTCTGTGGCGTGTCCTATAACGGTGTACTGCTATAGTGTAATATACTAGTTAGGTTGGAGTTCTAATCCCCGACATGGCAGGTGTGTGTGTGTGTGTGTGTGTGTGTGTGTGTGTGTGTGTGTGTGTGTGTGTGTGTGTGTGTATTTATCTGTGTTTGTGTTTGTCATTCATATCCTGTGTGGCGGTGGCTGTGAGTGTGTAACAAATGGACTCAATGTGGAATGGGTTTTGCAAACTTCTTATATGGTGGGCCAAGTATAAATCACAATGTCCACTGTACAGAGATAACAGATGTGAAATAGCCAAGAGGCTAGGGTGCAAATCCGTACCCCTAAATGTGACATCAGTGCCAGCTGAACAACTTTAGCAACCCTTGTATTACCCAGGGTACACTCTCAACCCATGTCTCATACATACACACACACACACACTTGCCTAGGCAACAGCCACTATGTTGATAGTACCCTGCATATTGCCCACTGATAGTAACCATGGTGTAATTGTAGTGGGGTACAGAGGGCATGGCACCATGTCCATCAGTCCAATAGGCATGTACATGCCGACAGTCCACCTCAACCATTTTCCCCACTGGACATCTACAACACCTGTGGTGCCATCAAATGTGACCCACAAAGGACATAACATTCCTGAAACACAAGCCCTGTATGGACAGATGCCACTGACACCAGGGAATACTAGTATCATGCTATCAATGTAGGTGCAGGGCAAACCTGCTGTCCATGAAGAGTTCCTGCCACATGAGGCCAGGACTGGCACATCTGATGATAATGATATGTGTACACAACATGGGCCAGACACCCAAGGTACAGTTCCACATGTCACTGTACATGCATGTGGGAGGTGTGCACTTCCCAGACACTGTCCATATCATGGACTAAGGAACACATACATGGCAAGCAATGCACAGTGTTGACCACACACAGTAGTCACCCAGCTGACAGGATGGTGAATACAATACCCACCTGTGTGGGCACTTTTAGACACTACACCCTTGAGCCACAATGCAGACCATTGTCATGTGGCCTGATGTCAAGGTATGGCCATCACCTAGCCTTGTATAGCCATCTGGCACCATCAGCCACAACACACCCATGAAGCAGTGCACACATGCATGTCAGTACTGGCACCCATATCTGTGTATGTGATGTATGATGCATATGACCACATTCACACTCACTACAACCCCCATTGGCAGACAGAAGCATTCTGTCTGATGTCAGACACCTCCACATACCCTTTGCACATATAACCTCCATATGACCCCTGTGGTGCATGTGATACCTGCACAGTACTGTGTTGTGGCAATCCCACTAGTGATGAGTTGTATTCTTGGCCCTGCCAGGAATACAACTCATCAGTAGTGGGATTAGTTGTATTCCTGGCCCTGCCAAGTGTGGCAATGTGTGTGTGTCCATGTGAGAGTGTGGCTGTGTTGACGCTGACACCTGTTCATGTGAGCAGGCACGTGTACTACACCTACCACATAGCTACCATATCCCTGTTGCAGATGTCACTCAACATTACATATACGTTCTGAGAGCTCCCAACATATAACCTATGTGGCATCCAATAACTACATGGACATGTGATAGCACTGCATAGTCGTTGGGGGTTGGTACCCATTACTGGTAGTTATGTGACACAAACATAAGTAAATTTTACTCTCCCACCCCTCCCTGGCTTTTCTGTGCCTCTGTCTGCCTCTCTTACTCCCTCTCTGTTGGATGTGGAAACTTACACCTGCTTTGCTTAGGCAGCAGCATGTGTATTTTAAGTGATGCTCAGGATCAGCTGATGGTGTCTGCATGAATTGCAGCCCTCCTCTAGCTGATTGCATGTGGAACAGTTGTGGTAACATTCCCATAGCCAATTGCATGGAGACACACACCAATATCTAGGAATATCATGATGGTGGTGGGACATTCATTCACTGTGAGCAGGGACTAGATCTGTTGTTTGGCAAACAGCATCTCAGATGGATTTGGGGTTTACCTCTAACAACATAAACTGTGAAAACAGGCCAACACACAGGAGGGGGATGTGCCTGACCTGAATACAGACTGTAAGTGCTGCTATACTGCATTTGGAGTAATGTTGGTTTAACAGGGTGTGTGTGGATATGGCTGTCCTACATGTTTACATACCTGCCATGTCAGTGCTATGTTAATAAGGGAACACCCATTTGTAGAGCCATCTGCAGACTGGCCAGTGTGTGGTGCCTTTTGTTTCAGGTGTTACCCACAGAGCACCTATCAGTGAACTGCAGAAGGTAGTGTGAGGATTGCAGTCTGTAGATGGTGACAGCTGTGAGAGTTACTGACTTCATATCCCTCATAGGACATATGGTGCAACAAACTCTGTTACAACAGTAAATGTATGAAGTTATCACAGCAACATGTCAATATTGGCCCTGTGTATGTGCCTCCAGCCACAACCCTGACAACCTTTGTACATATGTCATGCAGTAAGGGATGCATATGTACTGTACACCATACTTAGTGACATCATATCTGATAACAAGCCAGTGAGATATCAGACTACTACACATGTAATGTATAGTAGGGGTTATATTTGATGACATAACCTGGACATTCTATGGTTGTCTGTACAGTACCGAGGTCTGTGTACTTATGGTGACTGTCGGCAGTGTGTGTATTGTTAATATGTACCTTGGCCTGTGTACAGACTTTGGTAGATGTCATTGTTTTTGGTCCTGCTCTATCTGATGTTACATGCTGCTAAAATGTATGTTACCCTGACAGCTTACATGTTTGTAGGGCCATACATGCACATGTCCCATACCACAGACAGGCATTGGACCCCACTGTGTAGTGGCCCAGTATAAGCAGGGTTAGTGTGTGGGTGGTACATATGAGGGTGGTGATGAACAGATAGTCCATATACTGTAATAATATGCTAGCATGCCACATGTAGCTGTGGCTATGTTCACATTGGTTGTGGTGATGCACTTACACACAGGTGTATGTTACTCTGTGCTGTGGCATGTCTGTAGAGCCATAGGACATGTAGGCTAGTGTTGAGCCAGTCTGCCTGTAGCCTGCACAGTGCTTTGTTACATGCCTAGCAGCTTAGTGTACTTACCCAGTGAGATGTAATGTCCAGTTACTTGCCAGATGTACTACTGCCGGGCCACCATAACAGTTATGCATGTCAGACAGAGCAGTGGTATGCTGTACAGATGTGTGTCAATATCTAGTGGGTGGTATGTGGCCATGGCACCTCCTTACCAGTGGTTATTATGTGGCAGGACAGACAGCGATGTGTGAATGCATAACCTGTGTGGGCAAATGTATACCAGTAGTTATGCGTTATACCCATCTATATGGCTGTTAACATCCACATTGTCAGGATTGGTCGACATGTCTTGCACAAAGGGGTTATGTGTGTACCTCTGGACTGTCCAGGGTGTGTCAGACTGTCCACATATATTGGCCATTATCTCTGCTGTAGTCCACATGATGATTACATGCTAGCAGTGGTACTGTACTATGATGTCCTTAGGATGTCTGTCAGTAGCCAATGGCACACATGTAAAAAAAGGTACGGCTACACTCCATGTTCAGAACATATGGTGATGATATATGTACATATACTTATCCCGGTATCTATATAGACATACAGATATACATATTGACATACATAGATGGATATGTATATGTACATAGATATACAAATAAACACCCAGGTATATACATATACAGAGCAATATATGTCTACACATGTACAGATGGAGATACATATGCACATATACATATGGATATCTACATATATATTGACAGTAGTAGGCATATCAGAATAGATATGGATGTGCATACATATATGGCTATATATATATATATATATATATATATATATATATATATATATATATATATATATATATATATATATATATATATATATATATATATATGTTTATATATGGGTCTACTGGAAAACACAACCCGATGCTGAGAACACCGACATGTTAAGTGTGTGATAGAGACAGACTTTAGGGTTAGGGGTGGGTTAAGTGAGTTAGGGTTAGGGTGCGGGTATGGTAAGTGTCCGATAGTGACAGACTTTAGGGTTAGGGGCGGGTTAAGTGAGTTAGGATTAGGGAGCAGGTTAGGTGAGTGTGCGATAGTGATGGACCTTAGGGTTTGGGTTAAGGTTAGTGCATAGATAGTTGTGTATGTAAGGTTTAGTGTAGGTTTGTAAGGTTTTTGTTGTGCTTGTGTTGTGTGTGTGTTTTTTGGAAAAGGTATTTGTTCTATTTTGTTGATTGTCGGGATTGTGGTTTGTCGGGCATGTGACGTTTCGTGCTTTTAAACTGTCGGTCATCTCAGTTGTCAATCTTCCAGTCTCAGTGTTCTCGTTGTCAGTGTTTTGTGTGTCAGTGTTTTAAAGTAGACCCCTATATATACATATATGTATATCTATGTATACATATATCTATATATAGATATATGCATACATATATAGATATATGTATACATATATCTATATATACATATATGTATATGGGACTGCTACAGACTCCTGAAAGCCCAAAGTCCTAAAGACCATCAGGGGTGAGCTGCCTTAAGGTATATGAATGTACATTAACATACAATCCACCTTGGTTAAATGCAGGCCTACTGCCACCTGCCATACAGACTGTTCTGTTTGTCAGTGTGCTTGTGATGGTGTTAGTTGCGCCTTTTTATGTAACAGTTACATCCCATTGTGTCAGCTGAGGTCTTTACCCCCTAGGGATGTCTACAGAGTGTAGACAGAGGCTGCTGAACTATACACCTGCATTACTTACCATTGATTGTTTGGTATCCTGTGGCCCAGTCTGTCTTTACCATTATACTATTTGATTGTCTTGGCCTGGACAGCAACATTTGTTAACTTTTCCAGACTACTGTATTAGTATAACTGTTTCACAGTTGCATTACTCAGTTTATATGGATGTCAATGTCTAAACAGCTATATGACATGGCATATACAACTGTAATAGTACACAAATAAAGCTTTTCCATTTATGCACACCTGTGTGTTGTGTTATATCCTTTGATATCTCTGTGGGTATATGTTGCAGGCAATGAATGTCATTTGTATGGGTGGCTCATACAGTCTTCAGTTGGTAAGGTAGTAACTGTAGGAATAGTGGCTGTTCCATATTGTGTGCACATACTACATATGTAACTTACTGTACATATCTCTGCGCGTGTATATGTAGTTACATATATATATATATATATATCTATATATATCTATATATATATATATATATATATATATATATATATATATATATACATATATATATATATATATATGTCTATTTTATATATATATATATATATATATATATATATATATATATATATATATGTATATCTGTATCTGCACATGTGTATATGTATCCTAAGGATGCCCATATCATGTCTAGCCCTTGTTATGGGATCTGCAACACTTGGTAGTGTATTGCAGGGAGGACGTGTTTGGCTGTGGGGGGTATACCTATTTGTACAAGACGTATATTGTTTGGGGCCTGTCAACCCAATTAACGTTGCATCTGGACATATATGTTTTTGTTATTTCCCAGTGTTATCTACAGATGTATGTCCATATATACCTCTATATATACATATATATATATATATATATATATATATATATATATATATTATATATCTGCTGACATATATATAACCTGCCGTATATATTTAGACATATAGATGTAGACATACATATCTATAGATGTAGGCATATATATATGTTTATATTTCTATAAATATATATATATATATATATATATATATATATATATATATATATGTATATGTATATATATATATGTATCTACATATATAGATATGTTGTATCTGTTTAGGTATTAATATATTTACACACCCACATACATCTAAATGTTGGAATGCATTGTCTGTACTGTTGCATGACTGGGCTGGATGATATGTTTTTGAAAACATTAGGGCTATGTATGTCTGACATGGCTTAGTGGTAAGTCACTTTGGCTGTGCTGTGCAGGGTCCTGGGTTCAAGACTTGCAGAAGCTGTTTATTTTGTTGCTGGGCATAACACGGGCCATTGGATACAGAGTGATTAAGGCTCTTTAAAGCAGTTGTAAGCGGGTTTGCGCAGGTTTGTGCGGAGGTAAGCACTGCTAACTTCTGGTGACAGTTACTTATACTCATTTAGCTTCTAAATTACTTAACCTGTGTAGGCATTGCTTACCCCTGTGCAAACAGGCTTAAACCTGCTTACTGCTGCTTAAAAGTGCTTACTCCCACTTACCCCCGTGCTAATTTCTTTAAATGAAAAGAAAAAGGGGTTGATAGGAAAGCGGTGAAGAAAGCGTCACAAAGAGAGAAAGATAGTAGGAAAATAGCCAGGGATGTGCAGGAATGGTGTAGAGAAGGTCCATAGCTGTCCATTTCTTTTACAGCAACAGCTGTGCATATACACTGAATTTGGAGGTAGATTTGGACACTCAAACCCCTGAGAGGGGGTGAGGACAACAAAAATAAGTTGTGATGCCAGTTAGACCGGATTTCATGTGTATAGTGGACATGTATGTAAAATGGACAGCTATGTATGAGGTGAGATTTTTTTGTGGGAACAGATTGCCTTTTTTTTTCAGGTGAGAGTGGGATGTTGGGGAGGGATAGCAGGTATATTTGGGGAGGTAGGTTGGATAGGTTAACAGACAAGACAAACAAGATGCATACAGGGCCAGTATATGACACATGTGTGGGGTAAACACCTTGATGGGGATGGGTGTTTGGAAATCGGAAGCCCATAAGCCCCCTAGTGAAAACAGTGGAACTGAGGTCCCCACCCATGGGCAGTCACCACTGCACCTTCACAGCCCCGAATGTGGCTCTGCTGGACACTGAGTCACAGAGCCAGGCTGACTCACTAATCATGACACGTGGCCCTCGAGCTGGCGTAGAAGATCACCAAACTGCTGGTTGATCTCTCTACGCACCACTACCCCGACCTGGCAACGGGTGACAGGTGCCTGTCCATGCTCACTCCAGGGGGGTGAGCCCCATCTCCTGAGGTGGTTCCTCCTGAAGGTGGTGCAGGACCAACGGACAGGGAGGTCCTGGGTTGGGCCCCAGACATGCTGGTGCCCGGTGCCACGGCCAGCTGAGGTAAGACAGGTGGGTTCGCTGGGACTAGCTTTCCCAAGCATGCTATAGTGTTTAGATTTCATCATCATATGTGGGTTAGTAATAATCAACACATTCTAGGGTTAGGTATAATAGCATGCATAGATATTCCCATTAACCCAGACACCAGATACGGAACAGTTGCATAGCAAACAGAACACATGCATGTATGGGACCACAGTGGTAATAAGAACAGCATGCAGGTACATTGATGGCACCATGCCACCCATGTTGGAATAATTCAATATAGCACATGCAACGGAACCATTAATATATTTATCAAGCAATTGGACAGTATCAGAACATAGGTGACATTACATACCAGTTGACGTGGGTATGTTGATTATTGTTGGAGATATGGTGGGAGGGACAGAAAGATGTAAATAAAAAACTAGTATATTTCTACAGTCCACATTACTTTCCTAGTCAGTGCTGTTATCTGTACCTTACAAGTCTTACTACACTACCCTATAGCCTTAGTTTGGACAGTGATATGGCTGTCGTCATCATTACACATGACCCAGTTTTACCTGCAGTTTTACCTGCAGTATACACTTCTTACCTGGTATACCTGTGGAGGGAATGTTTGTTAACACTAACTATTTCTGTACATACTCCCAGATTCTGGGTTGATGTGCACATAGCTATCTAACTCTTTCTGCACAGACTCTGGCTATGTGTTGACCACATGCTGGTGTACCAGGACATATCTAGAATATTGCTCTCTTCCACCTTTAGTGACCTGACACACACGTATACATGCTTTCCTACACAGTTACATTGTGTAGCACAGTGTGGGTGAAAGTGACCAGTGATACTTTATTATTCAGAGAAACTGCAACACTCATAATTCCCTACAATACCAGAGTGAATAGTACCAGTACAGGTTATAATGGTCTGTATTTGTCATCACAGTGTTCATATCCGACGTACCTGTGGGAGCAATGTTTGTTAGCACTATCTGACTGTTGCCACACAAACTTCCAGATTACACATTAGTATTATGCACATACACCTCACTCTGTTACTATACACACTCTGGTCACAGCTTGACAACATGGGAGTGTAAATAGGACATACTTGAAATATTACTCTCCTAACAGTTTTGGGGGTTGTTACAGTGACAGGTTTGTTCTCTTAGATATTTGACAATCACTCGTATTCCCTTTTTGCTGGCTAAACATCTGGGATCATCCCACAGATTTACCAGGGGGACAGGGGGACAGACAGCAGATATGGGCCCATATACTGGACATTCTGGCCTCATCTGTACAGTTGTGGGTTATGATTCTGTATGCACTCCCAGAATTCAGACCATACTGTAAACTGTACACACTCTGACCACAACTTGACAAGTTTGGGTGTAAATGGGACATACGTGGCTTCTTAGTCTCATAAGGTATTGTGGAGTTGCTAGTGTGTCAGCTTTGTTCTCATACATGTGTGCCAATCAGCTGTATTTCCTGTTTGCTGCCTATACGTTTGGGATTATCCACTGATTTCCCAGGGGGACAGGTTGATAGGTAACAGATATGGGCCACTTTACTGGATATTCTGGACATTTCTGTACAGTTGTGGGGTATGATTCTGTATGCAGAGTACTACAACTGGCAGGATTCGAACCATGGCTATGTGTGCCAAAAAAACAACAGTTCACATTTCAGTTGCATGTGCTATTCGGGTTTTGTTGACTGCATTTTCCCTGTTTTCTGTCTATGTGTCTCTCAGTTGTACTAAATGGCCTCTGGGGATTACACCTGTCATATACAGGCATTCCTATATATTCAATTTATGGTGCACAGTGTGGGTAACAGTGCTTAATACTACAGTACTATTACATGATTGCTAATTTACATTACCATATGATACCACAGTCTACATATGCAATCCAGCAGTTAGACCTTTATTGTCAGGCTATTACACTTTTATTGACATACAAACGATATGAGACTCTTCCTGCCATAATTTCTAGTTTATGCAGTACTTGCCTTGAACTGTACAGGTTTTATACAAGCGATTAATTTACTACTACTTTTAATTTTATTTCCTATGACAGTAATTGCATGAGTATTACTGACCTGCCTCACATTGCGACCTCAGCAGGCGACTAATGTGGGCCTCCTGGTTCGCGGCCCTCTCAATTGCAGCTGTGAGGGACATAAGAGGAATATTTACCTTTACCTATCCATGATATACCTGAGCTGGCAATTATTACACACATAGTGGGGTGATACTTGCACATGACTGGAACATCCCATGACACTCTAGCCTCTTGGAGCCACTCCTCCAAGAGGTCCTCCTTACACCACTTCAGGCCAGCATAGTGATCCCTGATCTGCCCACCAATTCGAGGTATGCCAGTGGCACTGGTGAGGTCGTGGGTGAGATGGTCCCAAGCCTCCGCCTTATATTGGGCGCCTCAGTACTGGCCTTGCAGCAGTCTCTGATCATGGTCTTTGACAAGGAGTCCTGCCATGACCTTGGACTCCTTGATGCACCAGCGCTGCTCCTGGAAGCGCACACCTTCTCACCTTACTGCCATTGTGCCTCCAAGGGGAAGCTACAACCAGTTATGAGATGTATTCCCACCTCTTTGATTTAAGTAGGGCTGATTTCCCGCACTTTTCTGTGATTGGCCAGTTTTGAAAAGGCTAAGCTATGGGTAAACCTGCTTACCTAGGGTTGGCATTATTTAAAGGGATATAACACTGGGCACATTGAGTTAGCTGGCCTACACATTGCTTACACCTCCCAAGCTGGCCTGTGCAGTGCTTAGCATTGCTTACATTAGACTTTGCATTATAATTCCTTTTTGGAATTGAGTTATTATTCATTACACCTTATATGTATGCCTGGTATCCATGATTCATGTGTACGTACACTGTATGGGGTCCTTATGTTTTAGTGGGGACTTCAACACTCTATTATAATTACACCTCACTTCTGGGCTTACTGCTGTACTCCATTTCACATATTTATGTTATGTAGTGGGTTAAGGCACATATGTCTGTATACTGATTCTTTTCACAGGTTCAGTTTGGTTTTACTATGGTGAATACTTGTTTGCTGATAGCTCATTCTTCTGTACTTATGTGATGGCTTTGTGGTTAACTACTGTGACTATGGTGTAAAGGGGCCTGGGTTTGAGACTTGCATGGCTGTTTATTTTGTTGATGGCCAGAACAAGGGCCATTGGATACAGAGTGATTAAGGCACTTTTGTGCATTTGTAAGCGTGTTTGCGCGAGTTTGTGTGACAGTAAGTACTGCTAACCTGCCATTACATCTGCTTACAGAGAGTTAGGTTCAGGATTGCCTAACGAGTGTAGGCATTGCTTACTGCCATGCAAACGAGGTTAAACTCGTTTATTAGTGCTTAAATATGCTTACTACTGCTTATTGGTGCTTCACCTGCTTACTAGTGCTTTATTCATTATGACACTGACACCTCACATGTGCATTTACTGCAGTACTCCAGTTCATAAATATATGTTATTTAGTGGGTTTTGCAACATAAATATTGATCTTAATGTGCTTTGCCATGGAAAATAGAATGTGCTGAAGTGGGACTCGAACTCGGAATGCCTGCTCGTAAGGCGAATGCTGTGCCCACTACACTATTACTATACTGCTTCATTTGCATATATCTTCCTTGTTATCCTCTTCAGCCATTTAAGCTGCATTAACCATGCCTAAGCGATGGGCACACTTGCGCACCTATGGTTAGCTTTAAAGAGATTTTTATAAAAAAAAAAAAATAAAGGGTTTATTCATTTCATTTATGTATACTGTTGCCACTGTACACAAGGGAGACTGTTGGTGGGGATATGTGGACACCTATGAGTGGTCTCGCTCATTTCTGACCCTTTTTTGCTGTTCTTTATTGCGGGGGCATTTATACTCTGAGAGCTCTGCTCTCAGACACGCCCCCTGCACTCTTACACGCTCCATGTAAGACTAGGAGCTCAGGCAGTGCGCCTCATTACTATGCATGGCGTGCTGCCATCCTGATCCTAAATTGCTGCCTCTGTGCAGGACTAAGCTAGTCCTGCATGGAGAAATAGTAAATCTGGGGGTCTGTTTCTGTATGAATGAGATATACAGAGCAATATCATTAGTAGACCTGTGGTACCTCTACCATTATCTCCAAGTAATGCCCCCTTGTGGGACCAAATGTATCATTTTATATTTGAGGTGCTCCATTGAAAGATGTAGTCCCCACCTAGCAAGGTAATGAAGACAGGACTGAAGAATCTATGCACCAAAACACTTGTTAAAATGTTTCCATAACTAAGTAACAGGGGACTATATCACTTTGTCGAAAGCTTAATTCATCAAATCGCTAATCGTCGGACCCTATTCAGCGAAAGCTCAATTTAGCGACTGATCATTTCAGTGAAAAATTTTCTAAGGAAAGGACATGGTTGCCTATCGTCAGGGATTTGGCCTTTTCCTCACTGTAGTGAGATCGCAGAGTTGGTATATTTAGTTAGGGGGTGTTGGGTGCGAAGCCACGCACTTTGCATTGTTTTAAATGTTGCTACAGATGGTTGCTGGCTTACTATTTTTGTTCTCTAGGAAATGTTTTGCTGAAATGGTCATTTGCTTAATTGATCTTTCACTGATTTGAGTTTGACGATTAGAGATTCACTCAATTAACCTTTCAACAAAGTGAAATAGACCCAAGAAACAGAACCATAGGATAAGTGTGTATCTACCAATACAGTGCAGCAGATGTTCCATGGTTTGAAAAGCATCAGTGCTCAAAGATGTTAATAGTTCAACAAGGACTGCGAAAAAGCATTTCTTCTAAAGTTCTGTTAGAATGAGGTTACTGAACATGTAATTCCCATTCACCCGTGTATATTGATGTATCTTATATCTACAATGGAATTTTTCCCTCCTGTCTTGGGAAACTAATGTCATTTTTCAGCAGCTGTTTCACAGTCTTCTCAGTACACAAAGGTCAACGTACAATATTGAAGATATTTCTATAGCCGCACCTACTCATCTGAATTTAGACTACATATTCAGATTACGTTACCTACACAAACAGCAATTGCAGCCTTCTTGAGAAAAGATGAAAAGAGACCTCTGTCTAAGGATCTTTATGCAATGAAATGTCAGAGAACTAATCTGGCCTAGACTCAAAGTGAAGACTTTAAAGTGCAAGCCAGAGGTCACCTTCTTATCATGGTGTAGATAACTATGAAGAAGGAATCCAAAACTAACCCTAGTAGAGGAGAGTAAAAACGAAGGACGTGAGTGTGCGCCTCAAACATTTCCCCTGTCAAGGTCCTGTGTGGAGCTAACTGCCCACACTGTTGTCTCCAGTTTGATCACTACAAGCTAGTACAAAGGGTTTGTTCCCTGACCATAAGATCTGCAGGATTTAAAGATACAGTGACCTTACATCAACTCATCAATCTATGAAGATAAGTTCAGATTTCTAAAAATATTCAGCAACACTGTCATCTGCCTTTCTTCGATAATCTTTAAAATGGTTTCTGTACACTGCTGAAGTTAACCTGAAACAGGCAAGCAGCCATTCTTTAACTTTAACATAATCTAAGTTATTAATTTCATTAAATCTAATTAAAAAACTTAGTTACTGTCCTTGGTCATCTTGGTGCGGATTACATACCTTTGAGAAACCTTTATAAAGCTGTCAAAATCATCTCCCACTTCATACTGGGGAAAAGTTTTGTATTGAACTGTGGTTCTAGTGTTTGGATTTCCCCATCCCATGACTCGAGTGTCTCTGGTGGAGGATGATTATCTTTCGTTCATGCTGACACTGCTTTTCTTCTCTTTTCTTTTCTTTTTGCTTTCGTCTGCCTCTAGCACTCAGCTGCTTCAAGTGCTATATGTGTAATATCAGGTTCCAGTCACTGTAATTCCAGTGGGACTTTGAGGAGTTCCTAAGACAGAACAGATTGTCTTTTGTTTCCTGTCTATCAACAGCTCCTAATAGGCTGTCTCCAGGCATTAAGGATGCAAACAAAACTGATACCATCTTGTGCTGGGATATTTTAACATGCTGGATTCCTTTTGATCTGCACTCTTTTGTCATCTACAACACAACATTTTAGCATAACTGTCAGGAGAGTTCTTCTTCCTGTTCCTAAGTTAAACAGACTAAAAAATAAAATAACTCCTAAGCACAATACATTTTTTATACGTATTAGTTTGTTGTTGAGAGAGTATATACACACACCTATAGCAACAAATTTCCTTTAAGATGAATACATTCACTTCATATATTCTCACCAACTGCCACCGATTTGTCATGAACTGCTGATACTGCTGGGATTTAGAGCTCATCACTGCCAAACTGAATGTCATGGGTTGTCTGTCACTGTCACCAATATGTGATGGATGACTGACACCTGGGTGTGTGACAGACAGGAGCAAATGCATGGACCATGACCCTTGTCCCTGACTTACCTTAGTCATCATTCACATATTGGTGGTACTGACAGTCTACCCATGACCATGGCAGTAGTGGGCTTCAAACCCAATGATAACATTGAATCATGACACCAGGTAATATACTGTTTTTATATATTCTACTGACTAAATAACTCATATTTGAACTTACTTTAAAAATAGTGAAGTTATCCAAAGAATAAAGCATACTGCATATCCCAAAGTACAGTGTGTGATTTCCTCATTATCTGTAAGGACTTAATATGCCTGTAGTCTGGAATATGGATTTGATTGAGAAAGAGTCCGTTTGTTCACTTTTCAGAAATGCTTTGTAGGCACTGCATGCCCACATACCTTGATGGGAAAAAAATCACTGAATGATCTGATCTGGTTTGAATACTGACTATGTAGGCAGAGTATCTTGGGGGAATGCCTTATGGAAATGATGCTAAAATATGTTAATTAGTTGCTAGAACAATTCCAAATAAAATCCTGCAGTGCAGAAACCTGATTTTTTGGCACTATACCTACACAGGATTATGCTTTTGTATGGAGAAAACTTCCAGAATGATTGCAGACATAGCATCATACTACTTTTACTTCTAGCACCATGCATTCTTTTTCTGTACAACATTTACACAGCGAGGTGGCAAGGATTCAGCTAAGCTATACTCTGCTGCACTGAACATTACGCATGTCTATCCGTCTTATTAATGAAGAACTACTGAAGTTGTCCTTCTGAGTATTGCATGGGCTATGCACTTTGAGGCTTTGTCTGTGAATCATGGCATTTGTCAAAAACTCCCTTCATTGTCCATTATATAATACATTTGCAAACAAATAATAAGTGATTTGAACAAACACTTCACTGAAAGTAAATTGCTTTAATTGCAGTTTATCAAGTAAACAGATATTCTTAAGTGCAACTAAATAACATGCTACCTAATAAACATGCAATGATTCTTGGAAAAAATGCAATTTAAAGCTATGTAAAATGCTTACTCATTATCAGAAGTAGCTTTTGCTTACTATATTTAATAAATTTAGCTGGAATTGTAATAGTAACCTGTGTTCCACTGACAGCAGGAAACAGATTGATAACAGTCAATATTTTTATTATTTTTATATATTGAAAAACATAGGCTCAATAATATAAACAAAAAGACCTTTTTAGAAGTCAATGGAAAAATCTTTAAGTGACAACACAGGAAGTGTAATAAAACAAAATGTTGCTGTAGCCTATGAGATACAAACAACTTATTGATTAGCAGTATGTCGATGGTCATTGTAAAAGCTCATCTTGTATTAAACGCAGCATAAATAATGCGGGTGTAACACGACTCATGAGTTACAGGGGTTTCCTGGCTCATGCTGCTTTCTCCTTCACTTCACTACAGGAAACAGAGGACAAAGTTAACAGAGGGGGCAGAGCAGGTTCATTATTCTAACAGTGTGGGTGGAGATAGCTTGGTACAATCTTTCAGTGAAATGACTGATGTTCCCACTTTGAATAATAAAATGTTCTGCTCATTGCAGGTCTTTGGAACTGATTGCATCAACACTGATAAATGACTGCCATTATAACTATTACTTCTAAGGAATGATGCAATATGGCTTATTGCTATTCAGGCTTTAATCTACAGGTTATATCGTAGCTGTGCTGTTTTATAAGGTACTTCATTCACAAAGAGAAGTGCTTTTTTTGATATCACATATACAGTACAGTACAGAAAAGGCAAAAATGCAACTATGTATATATGCCTGTAAATGTCACGACGTTGCACACATGTTCCAGCCTTATAACGATGCATTTTACACCTTGAGGAAAACATAGCCTGGAATGTCATGCTATAGTCATTTAGTCCCAGATGATTGAAAGAGTAATGGCTGTCATGTTGTAGCCCTTACTGATCTCTGTACTAATGGGCTCCAGCTGCAGATAGAAGGCTGAGGGTGTTAGGGATATGTGGAATGTGGTGTCAGATGAGCAACACAATCATAGAGGGAAATTACTTTTCTATGCTTGCTGTATAAATCAAAATCAGAATTGAAAAAAGATGTCTGCTACCTAAAAGTGTTCTGTATCTAGAAACTCTTTGGATTGTAAAAAGGTGAATTCCTGGAAAAAATGAGAAAACTATGTAGAAGTACAAAACTATGTCTTGATTCTTATCCTTGATAGCGTAGATGTGCTGCATGGAGCTGCCCTGCATACGTTAAGGCATTTGATGGCACTATTCTTCTATTAAGGTAGTGCAACGTCTAAATGCAAATAAAATTTGGTCAAAGTCTGAAATAGTGGGGGTTCCCAAAAGCAGGGACAATTTTTAAATATTGTTCTTATAAAATTAGAAAGTTGCTAGAATAATATGTTTTGCATTATCATGATTTTCTGAAGTAAATTAATTCTGAACCTAATGCATATCATTATTTATAAGCTTCCGCCCTCAGTGATTTGTCAGGAACCACAAATTTTATAAGGAACAGGCTAAAAATATAAGCAAAAATCTGAAAATTCTGTAAAACTCTGAGCATTTGAGAGTATCTGAGGTAGTATAATTTATATGCCTGCAAAAGTGAGGTGGTTAATGGACCATAAATCCCGTTTCCACCCTTGGTGTCCTGCTTCACATTTAACAGCACACTGGTACTTTTTATCTATCATGTCAGAATTACATGTGCTGCTCTTATATCATGGACATGTTTTAGGAGTCTGTCCTTCATGTTTCCCTTCTTAAACATTCTTTAGCACATACGCGCGTGTGTGTGTGTGTGTGTGTGTGTGTGTGTGTGTGTGTGTGTGTGTCTGTGCACAAGCATGTGTATATGTATCTATACATTCATGGCTATCATGCATCTATGCTCACGTGTTCATGTCTCTGTATCTGTGTGTGTGTGTGTGTGTGTGTGTGTGTGTGTGTGTGTGTGTGTGTGTGTGTGTGTGTGTGTGTATATACGCCTGAAAATGAACTTTAACAGTGCAGTGCAGTATGCTGCATTGGTATATCAAATGTGTGGATGTATATGTGTGTATATCTATATCTATCTATCTATCTATATATATATATCTATATCTATCTATATATATATATATATATATATATATATATATATATATATATAAAGAGAGAGATACATATATGCATATACAAACACACACACAATTTTTTTAATATTGTACTTACAAATTTAGAAAGGAGATAGAATAACAGGTTTTGCTTTAGCACGAATTTTCTGAAGGATATGAAGTCTGAAACTCAAATGCCTGTCATTATTTTCTAACTTCAGTCTTTAATGATTTGCCACTAATTTGCCAGAAAAACACAATTTTATGAAAAACGGACCAAAAAATATGAGGCAAAAAAACAGGACATTCTGGGAAAATCTGTATAGTTGTGAGGCATGACACACACACATATATATAAAATCTATATTATCTATGTCTATATCTACTCTCTAGATAGATAGATTAGACATAGATATAAATATAAACCTCTACAAATGCAATCTGTAACAAGTTGTTTAATGTTACTATAACACATATCAGCAATATGTTAGATCTATTACTACACACACATGATAATATTTAATTTTACTGAAATTTGCCTAGTAATGTGATTAAAGAAAGAACCCTATCCAGCAATTAGAAATTGCAAGTTAAAGTATTACCTGATCTCTGGCCAGTTATTTTAAATTTATCCAACCATTGCAATTTGTATATGTTGCAAATGACATAAAGACCGACTTATTAGCATTAATACTATGGTGTTTTTAGAGATCCAGTTTCAAAGGAAATCAAAATCTGATTGCAGTTTTTTTTTTGTTTAAGCGCAGATCCACCAAAAAAAAAGAAAAAATCAGTGATGTCCTTTTCTCTTTAGACCACTGACAGGAAAATTAAACTGCTGTTCCATCAGCTACTATTTTAGTTATATTCCCAGTTTAGTGTAAAGTGCTTTCCATAATACATTACACAGTTTTCCAAGCTGGAATGAAGGAAAGGACCTTCCAACTAACTGAGGGGTAACGTATTTAGTTTGGGTGTCGTTTAAAGGAACAAAATACAAAAAAAAAAAAAAAAAACAGGAATGCAATAGTGCAGCATAAAGTAAACATGCAAACTGTTCTGAGTTGATGCAGTATCCTAACTTAGCATTCCTTCCTTGAAACAAGCCCCTACAAAAACAAAAGTAGTTTGCAAAGGCTCTGATCTCAGCTTGCAGTGGAAATCAGAGGAGTGTAGATTACAATTTATTTTTAACAATTTTGGGGTGGGCATCCCTGTGAACAGCAAGCTGCATTTGGATATAGAATGCATACAGAGGCCGTGTAAATGTTTTACTGTTAGGCAGAAGCCATTAAACAACAAAACAAATAATCAAGTAAACACTGCAATCATAATGCATTGTTAGACCGCCACCACAATGATTAAAACTGCACTTTATTGGAAAATAAAAGGCATTCAAATCTCCTGTAAAACGGCATAGTTCATTAAGGACATAAGACTGTTGTTAACATCTTTCAGCAAAACTGAATTTAAATAAGGATGTTACTAAACTGCCTTGCAATCGTTCAGCTTTTTGCAGAATGTCCAGATTTTTGCCTCATATTTTTGGTCTATTCCTCTTAAAATTTGTGGTTTTCAGACAAATCATTGAGGATTTAAACCATTAAATAACATACGTTTGAGTTTATTAAAAGTAAATCTGTCATTCTAACAAATTTCTAAGCTTGTAATAGCAATATTTAAAATCTGTACCTGATTTGGAGCTTTTGTTCAGATTTCTTGCAGTTAGAGGTTGAACAGTATGGATACTATCTATAGAATAAAATGACTAAAAATTCTTTAGTAATCTAAATAAGTTACGATAGTAGTGTCAAGTGTGATCTGAAACAGTTTGTAATGATGTTTCCTGTATATAAATGTGGAATGTGAATAGCTTTTTTGTAGGGAAGCATTTGAACAATTAATACTAAGTTACTACGAAGTGGATGCTGGCCAAGCCAAGATGAAACCCTCTTGTCCCTGCCATTTGCAATAGCTTTGATATGCTGTATCCATACCATCCTTTTCATAATTAGAGTTGGCTGTTACCACTATTTGGGTACTGTAATAAACAGACTCAGTCTCAGGCCTGAGTGACACCTTGAAGCCCCCAAATGAACATGTAATCAACTTTATCAGCTAGAACCTGTTGATGTGTAGAAATTGTTAAATATCTTTGATTTGAAGTAATTCTTGATATATACATATATATATATTCTTTCAAGTAGCAAATTGCATCAGTGGCTACTCAGGACACATTAAATGAAATCACCACACCGCTCAACCTCTTAGCGCAAGAAACCTAGAGAAAGCCTAAAGTAGTATGGGGGACAAAGGCCAAAAAATAGGAACAGATTTTAAATATTACTTTTTTTAAACTTATACCATTGACAGAATAACATAATTTGTCTTAGCATGCATTTTCTGAAGAACATAAAATCTGTAACCCAAATGTATGTCATTACGTAGTGACTTCAGTCCTCAGTGATTTGCTAGAAAACCACAAATTTTACAAGGAACAGACCAAAAATATGAAGCAAAAATATAGACATTCTCTGAAAATCTGGACAGCTGAGAGCTATGGAAATCACCACTGCATTCTTTGTGCCATGCTTTCCGTCACATCAGACAAAGTCAGTCTGGAGCTGGGTTGAGAGTAGACATGATGAGATGTTTTAATTAAGCAATAACCCATGCCTGGGTGTGAGTAATGCTGGATTTACCCATGGTTGGTGTTTTGGTCATGAGGGCAAAGCCCAAGTGGCCAAACAAAGACAACCATGGGTAAATCCAGCATTACCCATACCCAGAAGTGGGTTACTGCTACTATACAGTGACACTATTTAAGGAAAAAAAAACTTACTTTTCTTAAACAATGACATTGTATAATGCCTCTGTGCTGCCCTTCCACAGCTGTCTGGTATTCTGCGGCAGTTCTGACATCCTGCGCATGTGATTGCTTACGCAGTACATCAGAGCTGTGTGTGGAAACAATGGGGAAAGCAAGATCTCTGTTGCTTTTTAGAAAGTGCCTCGCTAAGTTAAAGGAGTTTAACATAGCGAGACACTTTCTAAAAAACAACGGAGATCTTGCATTCTCCGTTGCTGTAACAAAAAAAAAAAAAAAGACTTGTACTAATGGAAAAAGTCTGGGCGACTGGACCTTTTTCCATTACTATAAGTCTGATTTACAATGTGCACGCTGACCAATCAGCGTGCACGTTTTGGAATATTAATGGGGGGTCGTTGTATAATTAAGCAATAACCTGCAAGTGGGTGTGACTATATCAGGATTCACCCACAGTTGGCATGGTTTGATCATGTGGGCAAAGCCCAAGTAATTAAACAAAGCCAGCCGTGGGTAAATCCTGATATACCCACACCCAAGAGTGGGTTACTGCTATTAAACAATACAATTTTTAGAAAGAAATTGCTTACCCTCCTTAAATAATGCCCTTATATAACATCACCACAATATTCCTCCATGTTGTTTTCCCTGCTTCTGCAATCTGTGCAGTCGTATGGGAGCTATGTTCCACACTTGCACGATACATCAGTGCTGTTGAAGATGAGCTACAGAGAGAAGAGAATCTTCATCTGTTGTTTTTCCTTTTAGAAAAAAGCGAAGGAGAAAGAAAATCTCTATTGTTGTTTTATGTACAAAACATTAGAAGTATGAGGCAAAGATATGGACATTCTGTGAAGATTTGGACAGTTGAGAGGCATGAGAGTTTGCTGAGATTTATGGAGGGACAGCTCAAAAAAGAGGGAACATCAGGTACTTTTCTGTTTTTTTTATTTTTGAGAACATCCCTGATTTTTCTCCTGTTTTGCACAGTCCCCTGATAGCATATTCAAATAGAAAAGTTTGGCCATTCAATGTTACTTTAGCAGATGGGCTTTTTTCTATTGTTATATGCTTGATTTACTGTAGACATGCAGGTTAGGCTGTCTAATCAGTGTGCTCGTTTTTGAATAATAGTGACCCATCATTGTATGATTGCTATTTATTACTTTTTCTTATAAAAAATAGTTTGATAAAATCCATTTTATGAGGATGAATGTAGTGTTTTCTTTTTTGTTCAAATTTTTAGTTAAAATTATGTATGTGCTCATCTGAGGAGAATTATCACCAGTGTTTTCTCTTTATTTTCTTTGTTAACACCAAGTCAGCTTTTAGGTCATTGTTCAAATTTTATTTTGTAGATTTGACCAGTTCAAAGTGTGCTATGGTGTCACTGATTCCACATAACATGTTCCATAGGGAAATGTGTTCAGGCTGATGGATGGCTTGCCATGTGTTACATTGAATTCCTTCCACAATGCGAGGCTCCTTGAAACAAAGGTAGCAGGGGCATAACACCTTTACAGAGACAAGAATAGTAATAAAGTAAAATGGCTGCCTACTATAGAGAGGACTAGCATTTATTTGACACCATAATGCACAATATAATGCTTTGCAGATTTCTGTCCTCCATTAGCACATACAATTAACTCACTCTAAACCTCTTTTTTTCTAACATGTCACCAGATGATTCTACTGCTCTATTTGAGTTAAATAACATGCACTCAGTAGAGGTTAGGCCTGCAGATAAAGGTGGTAGTATTGTGGTACTTGACAGAGATTTGTATTTAACACAAATGAGAAAGATATTATATGATGAAGTGACTTATTTAAATGTTTCAAGAGCTACTGTCACAGGAATTATGGAAAAAGTTTTGTTTTTGTTGTTTGACTTATCCGTGACAGGTTTCATTTCTTTGATTTTGTTTAATTATTTTAATGTTGAACACCCCCTCATTCCTACGATATATGGATTTCCTAAAATATATAAGAACTTGGAGTGCCCACCCATGAGGCCCAATGTTTCAGGCAAGGGTTGGAGCACAGGGCCACTATCGATTTTTGTTGAAAAAAATGTACATCCATTTCTAGATGAATGCGATACAGTCCTAAAAGGCACTAATTCCTTTTTATCTAAATTGTTTGATAAAGCATCTACTTTCTCTCAGGATTATCTGTTTGTTATGCTCAACATAGAAACACTATTGACAGTGATTCCCAACGATTGGGGGGTAGAGAATGTCAGAGCATTTTTGAATGACAGGAGATGTTTACAAATGAGAGTGATTTTTGCTGTGTACATTACTTGTGCTTGTACTTGTGAATAACATTTTCGTATTCGAGAATGAGTTCTTACAGGAGGCTGGCGTGGCTATGGGTACAACCTGTGCCAATAGCTATGCCAACCTTGCATTAGTGCTGTCTGTTACACAACAACAATTATGAAAAGAACATAGCCTGGTATGTACGTTTTGTTGATGATATGGTTTTGCTTTGGCTTGGCTCGTCAGAACTGTTGAATGAATTTATCGATGACTTGCATGGCACTGCAGTTTTTTTTAAGATTTACCTGTAAATATTCTGCTATAGAAATGGAGTTCTTAGATGTTAAGATCACCAAAGTAGACTTTAATAATATGTCTACTAGCGTCTACAAAAAACCCACTAGGAAGAACAACTTCCTGCACAAAAATAACATGTATCCCAAGCATGTCACCCGGAATGTTTTAAAAGGGCAGATTTATAGAGTAATGAGATTGCACAATGATAACATTCAGTTGGGTTTAGCACTTGACTCTCTCAAGCATGACTTTTTAGACAGAGGCTACAAAGAGGCAGAGATTGAGTCTCAAATGCTGCATAGGAAGAAAGGGAAGGGAAGTGTAGAGCCTATTTTGGCAACCATACTCCACCTGATGCACAACAGGCAACTGTAGCTGTGAGAGATACTTTCAGAGTCTCTCTCTACCTTACTCTAGTGACATCAGTAAATAGTGTAAGGTCATTAAACAGAATTGGAATATCCTACACACTATAGATGAATTGAAAGGGACTATAGATAACATACCACACTTTGCATTTAAAAATAATAAGTCCTTGAAGAAACATTTGTGCTATAAATCACAACTTTGCATCAAAGGGCCTCAGTCTACTAGGTATGGGACATTTTCCTGTAGATCATGTTCAGCCTGTTAGTAGATACTTATGGGCTCAACTTACATACATCCTCATGTTAATTTTAAAATCAAACCTGATTTTTATGCTGACTGCAGAACTCCAACTACTGCCAGGTCTGTCATGCCTTCTATATAGCCAAAACTAACAGACCACTAAGGACAGGATCGTCGAACACTATAAGGACACTAGGAACCAGAAAGACACAAATGCCTTAGCACAGCACATTGGTTTGCATGGCTCAGAATACATTTTTAAGTTCTTTGTACTCCAGGTTTTGGATGTTAGTATTAGAGGGGGTGATACATCTAATAAAACAGAAAGGGCTGAACAGAAATGGATCTTGCTCTTGAATGCAGAGAAAATGCCTGGTTTCAGTGGCATTTCTAGCCTTAAACCATTCCTGAAAGCATGCCTGCTTAAACATTAATGTTGTTTTTAAACTTAGATTTTATTTGTATTGTTTCCTTTATATTTATAATAGCTGTTGCATTGCTTGCGTGTGTACCTTTTGGTTAATTCATGAGACTTGCATATGATAGCTTATTGGCTTTGCCTTCTTTTTAAATGCATGTCTTTCTACTTGTTTATTAGTCTGATGAAGCAATTGTGTTATTGCAAAAGTGCTCACTTTTATTACTTTTTACTTTGTTGAATAAATAGAGGTTTTTGCCTAGCCATGTTGGTTCGGTACTTGTCTTTTATTTCAAATCTCATAAAGATGTTGCTTACAAGTCAAACTATCTCACTTTTAACTTGCATAACAGAATGGAGCACCTCAAAAACAACTCCTTCTTCAAGGCCCCCAAATTTTCCTCAAGATGCCCCCTCCACCTATTTGGACCTCTTCAAATTTAACAAGATTCAACTCTTTACCCTGATCCTGGGTGACTTTAATTATCCAACCATAGATTGCAAAAACTACTCATGCCAGAACACAAATGCCCAGAGATTTCTCGATTTTATCAATGCAAATGCCTTGGAACATCTAGTTGACACCCCCACAAGAGGTGATAATATCTTGGACTTGGTATTAACCAACATGAGTAACCAATGCAGCTCTCCTACAGTATCATCTTCCCTGGTAAGATCCAACCATAAGGTGGTCACTTTCAAAGTCACCATATCCCCTGATTCCCCCCCCCCCCTCTAGCTAGGGTCAAACAAAAAAACTTCTCCAAAGCTGATTACAACCTGCTGAGGGATGGTATAAACAGCTTCTCAGCCCCCTGCCCCCCTGTAGGATCTGGCACCAATGTCCAAATCTACACCAAAGTACTGTACGAGCATTTCTATAGATGCATGGAATCAGGAATACCTGACAGGACAAAATCATCCTCCGCAAGGCAGAGTAAACCTGTCTGGTGGACATCTGCAATAAATAAACTATATAAAAAAAGGTAAAAATTGCGGTCCAGGACCAAGAAGAAGCAGGCGCGCACCCAATTGGAAGCAATCTCTCCTTAGTCTGCACAAGCTAATAAGAGCACTATTGAAATTCTCTAAAGCCAATTTTGAGTCCAAATTGGCCACATCTACTAAACACAATCATAACACCTTCTTCACATATTTCAGCAATCTCAAAGGAAGCACCCAGATCTGTTCAGAACTGGTGGTCAAGTACACCACATACACAAATGCTGTAGATATAGCCAATCTACTGGCTGACAGATTCAGGAAAAATGTCACCCCTCTGTCCTTCCCATCAGTAAATCAGGACATCCCCAGTACTTGCCCCCCACCCCTTATCTCTAGGGAACAGGTCATCACTGCCCTCTCAAAGGCAAAAAAATACAGCCTCCATGGGACCTGATAACATCCCAGGCTGCATCCTACATGAACTCAGGCATGAACTTGCAGCACCATTAGGCACTCTATTCAACCAAAGCCTGAGGACTGGCTTTGTCGCAGCCGAGAGGAGGTCAGCCACTTGTCATCCCTTTACATAAAGGTGAAGCATCCGCCAGTCTGGGAAACTATAGACCCATCAGCCTAACTAGACTGATCTACAAAGCCATGGAATCGATTATCATGGACCTCATTAACATGGACATTGGCAACCTCCAAACACTCGACCCCACATAATTTGTCTTTGTCAAGGGGAGGTTATGTCTGTTAAATCTGGTTGACTTCTTTGAGACAGTCACCAAAGCCATGGATGAGGGGAAGACAGTGCACACCCCCTTCCTTGACCTGGCCAAAGCCTTTGACACTATTCCCCACTCAGGCATAATAGATAAACTCTATCAACTAGGCATCAATCCATATGTTACCAGATAGGTAGCAAACTGGCTCACTGATAGAACCCACCTAATCAAAATAGGGGAAGCAACCTCAAGCAGTAGACCTGTAATGAGCAGCGTATCCCAGGGATCGGTCTTGGAGCCTCTGTTATTTGGGATATACTACTCGAGTTGCTGGCCAAAACCAGTAGGCTATGACTTGACCAGGTTTGCAGATGACTGCAAGCTGGGCATGGTCATCAATTCTCCAAGTAATGAGGACATCTTCCAAGAGGGTCTCACCCAAACAAATGACTGGTGCCAGAAACATGGCTTAAAGCTGAATGCCAAAAAATGCATCATCATCCCCTTTGGGGACAGTGAAGTCCCCACATATTATAACATTAATAATGATGTCCTAAGTACACAATCAGTAGTGAGGGATTTGGGCACTCAGGTTGATAGCAATCTGACTTTTGACCACCATGTTGCTTCCATTGTACGAAAAGCTTTCTACATGGCCCACCTCATAAATAAGGGTATCTCATCTAGTGACTAAGAAGTCATAACATCCCTGTATTCTTCCCTTATAAGGCCAATTACTGAGTGCAATGGCTTCTTCGGCATGTACCTCACAAAGCACATGCAGCAGCTGGAGAGACCACAGAGGTTCCTCACCAGGAGAATCCAGGGCCTCAAACATTTACCCTACACAGATAGGCTAGAAGCCCTGTCCCTCTACTCAGTTTCATAGAGGCTCCTCAGTGGTGACTTCTGTCTGGCATACAAAGCAATCTCAGACCCTGCCTTGATGGGACTGCTGTGTATCTGCAAGTCAAGCTCCACTCAAGAAACCCATATGCGTGACCTCAACCTGGTCTGTGATGTCAGTAGAAGTTGGTGGTGGGACAAATTTGTGTTCTAGAGACTCCCCCATCTGTGGAATAGACTGCCTCTCCACGTCAAGCAGAGTACCTTATTATCCCTTTTTAAGTGCAACCTGGATAACTGGATGGGAAACAGAAAATTCACCCCTAGGATTCCACCTGTGTCCCTGCTGGACAGGGGCTTTGGGTACTGACTTGTCTAAACATGGGATAAACTCTTGGCTAGGCTTATAAGGACCATATGGCCAATAGCCTAGTAACTTCCTATGATCCTAAGACTACTCCAAAAATCTCCTGATTTAAGAGCAAAATATCTGCTAAAGATAACTGTGTGCAGATGTTTGGCTTGGTTCCTGCTTCATTGCTTCATTCTCCATTTCTGTCTTTTACAAAGTGCAAAATATACCCTAGATAGTTATTGTATATACGGAGTCTCTGTGTAATCCAGTATTAATTTATTGTATATCTGTTTGTGTACATTTGTTTTTTTATCTGTTGCTTGCCGTGTACCAATCTCTTCTGCCATAGGACCTGAGTCTATTTGTTTTTGAAGCAGGGGGAATGTCTTCAGTGATGATGTGCTGACTGTAGAAGCCAAATATCTGGGCAGCTTTTACCCCTGCCTGCACCCTATGTTCTGTTTACTGTCAGAGGAGGGAGTCTTCAACCCAATGATCTTAGAGTTTGAGTTCCCCCTTCCCAGAGCAGGGCTTCTCATGCTGCAGAATGCATCCTAATTGCTCAGACCAGAAAACTGCATGGCACTCTTCCCATCATATTAGTCCACATCATCAAAGTAAGGCTATCTGAGTATTTCCATCTTGGCGTCCCACTATCACAAAGTGGCTGATATGAGCATTATCATCACTGTGGGTATTGTACCTTCTCCATTGCAAGTGAGCTATCATACATGTGCCAGTAAAGGCTACCATCACTAGATGGCTCTTCCAAACTCAGACTCACTCTGTTTATTCATTGCCACACAAACCTCAACTTGCATATTTGGTGATTTTGCCAGCCATTCCATCCTTCCAGGATAATTGAGCCAGCATTAGCTGATCACTGCTATCAGCCTTGTTCATCACTTCCAGTACCTAAGTTGCACTAATTGCTCACTGACATCAATTCTGTGCAATACTTTCAATACCAAATCTGTATTGGCTGCTCACTGCCATCAGCCCTGCCCAGCCCTTCCAGCACCCAATCTGTATTGGCTACTCACTGCCATCAGCCTTGCTCAGCACTTACAGCACTCAGTCTGTATTGGCTGCCCACTGCTTTCAGTGACAGCGAGGGGGTACAAGACTTACCCCACTGGCATGGCCATAGATAGGTGGCTTAAGCCTGTATTTCAGAACATTGGCAATTTAAACAAGGACTCTTGGGACTTTCTAGGATGGGTGAAACAAGAATTATGGTCTGAAGATTTAATCTTTTTGACAATCAACGTTATCAATCTCTTCAGTGGTATTCATAGAAAAGAAGGTATAGAACATTTTTATAGGAGCCTGAGGAATATCTGTAATTTTTTCTGGTGACAAAATATCCATTTTGGTAGAATTGATGTGTTTGATATTGGATTATAATTTTATTCTCTTTGAGGGAGAATATTTTAAGCAAATTAAAGGTGTAGCCATGCTGGATTACTGTGCCCCAAGTTATGCCAACTTGGTGATGCTTGACTGGGAAACCAACACAGTGTTCACCTCTGAATATTGGAAGTATATATGTTTTTATGGTAGGTTTTTGGATAATATCTTTATTTTGTGGAAAGCCCCAGCTTTACTTATTGCTAACTTTGTGAACTTTTTAAATAGTTCCTCTAAGTTTGTAAAATTTACCTTTAAATTTGATGTCAGTAAAATTAATTATTTGGATACAATGAATTCAAATACAGGTCAAGACTTCAAATCTAGCATTTATAGGAAGTCCACATTTAGTAATATGTATTTAGATTATAGGAGTTGCCATCCTTACAAACAGAAGAAAAGTGTATTGAAAGGACAATGTATTAGGGCAGCAAGAATGACATCACACTTTTACGAACTTCCCAATGAACTTGATAAAATTAGTGACATGTTTTTAGCTAGAGGATACCACCTGAACATGACTAAAGGACATTAGAAGTTATGTGGAAAAAGAATGAGGCATTGGATATAAACCCCCTTTAGGGCTTGACATGGTAAAGGTGAGAATATCCAGTAATGGAAAGTATTATGAAAGAGTAATGGTGGTGTGAAGATTGGGTGAAGATAGGTGAAGGCTGCCAGCCTAGCCAGATAGAATTTTGTAAATAATTCTGTCATCTGTAAATATTAATGTAAACCACAGGCTTGTTGTCTTAAATGGTAAAAATAGTGTTACATGTGGAACTGAAAAAATGTAACAACAGTGCATTCTGCTGACCAAGTATAGAATATTGTGACTGTTTGATGTAAACACATCTCTGGCCGGTCTAGATGAAGAAATTCTTGCCTATTGTTTTAAGGCCGGAGTTAATGGCCAGAATAAACATGCATAAATGTCCTTTATTGCTCTAATTTCTGCCCAGAGGTGAATGATGTAAATGTAGTTTTTGTTAGCCTGGGAACCCAAAGAAGTGTGAAGAATGATGTAATGTGAAACATGAATGTGATTTTAAAAACAGAATCAGAGTGCACTAAGCATTTTTGTCTTGACCATCCAACTCATCAGCACTGTCTTGCTTTATATGTAAGTGTATCTTAGACTTGTGTTTTCTCTGAGAAATAGCTAGAAACTAGAAAGATTAGACTAAGTGGTTTTCTGTGATGTCAAAACTGCACTACTGAATTATTTTAAGTATTTCTCAGTAATCTCTGAACTCTTGACTAGCACTGTGTAGTGAAAGGTATTGTCTTGTGTTTTGACTATTTGTTATTAAATATTTTTAAATCCTTTCAACTGTGGCTGTTTTTGTAGACATAATTTTAGCTCTTTAGATTACTTGCATGCCTTTGGTAAAACTGTACAAAGCCACTTCAATAGCTTTAGCCCTGGGCTATACTACCAACTGGATAATAATATTGCACAGTAATAATTGGACACCCTTTTAAGGGCCTTTGAGTAGCTGATAAATATTAGTGGGTGGTGCCAGCTGGTACTACCATATAGTATGGGAAAAAGGGGCACAGCTGGAGAACCTGTGCCAGCCTTCCCCAGGACTGTCTGTGTGGTTGTATAAACTCATCTCAAAGTGTGTGTGTGTGTGTGTGTGTGTGTGTGTGTGTGTGTGTGTGTGTGTGTGTGTGTGTGTGTGTGTGTGTGTGTGTGTGTGTGTGTGTGTGTGTGTGTGTGTATGTGTATCAGCTACTTGGGCAGGGACACGAAGCACTGGTTGGACAGAGAGGGTGCTGGAAGTTTTAGCTTGCCCACTAGGCTGAGATCTGGACCCTATAGCTGTGCCAGTGGCGAGTCTTATTGGGGACCTGAAGAAAAAGGGAGCGACCAGCCCAAGACTGACTGTGATCTCTGTGTGCTCTTAAGGAAAATTGCACTTTACTGTGTGTATTTGTTATCCTTTCCTCCTACATGAGACACCCCTCACTGGTGTTAGTGGTGAGGACTGAGGCTCCTTGATTGCTGCCCAGGGCACGGGCGTCACAGGTGGTTAAATATTCAAGACAAGCCAATGGCATAATTAGGATCATAAGGAAAAACTGGAATGTGTTAAAAATGAACCCTGAGATTTACCAGCTATTAGGCCTGCAATCTTTATTTTCATTTAAAACTGGACAAAATATAAAAGAAAGTGTTGAAGCAGGTATTAAGAAGATCTCTTGTCCAAGGAGGATTCAGGGGCTATTAAATGTGGTGGAGGATAAATTTATAATATTAGAGAATTATTCCAAACAGGGATTGGTTATGGTGAGGGGTAACTGTGCAACTAAATATGTGATTTATTTGGCTAAGTGCAATGAATGTTCAGCTTTTTATGCAAGGAAAAGTAAATGCAGCTTTAGAAGAAGAATATATGAACATGTATACAATATAAGTAAGTGTAATGAGAATATTGCACTTTATAAACATATTAAAAAGATTCCTTCACATAAAAAATTTCTTTTTGGGATTTTAGAAAAAGTAGAACCCAACCCAAGAGGTGGTGATATGAAACTTTTGTTAGTGTCTAAAGAGGTGAAGTGGCAAATGAAATTGAATGCTTGCCATTTCCCAGGCATAAATGAATCTGTTTCTATTTGCCATTTGTTAACATTAAGGGCCAACAGCTTGTGATATATTTTTTATTTTTTATGGAGTGTAGTGTTTATATAATACATTTTTAGTATGATCTGGAAGACTCTTGTATGGATTGTTGCATGTTTTAAAATCAGCACGCTGGATATAAACAGCAAAAGGAAAGAAGCTGTGATGGAGATGTTACATTTTTATTGGTTAACTGATTTTAGCACATTGTCAGGTGTATTTACAACCAAATTTGTCCATTGTTGTTTGATTCTGATGAAGTCCAAGTTTTGGACGAAATAGCTTAATCATTAGCCATATGGTCAATAAAACATGATATAATGATTTTAGCCTTTGCCTTGGCATTTTGTGTTTACTATTACACTATAATTGGTTTTAGTGTGGTGAGCATAAAGCATTTGGAGTGTCGGATAACAGTGTTACTTTTTTGTCTGAGGAACTTGGTTTGAATAACGTTATCTTTTCATTTTTTAAAACTTAAGTAATATATAAAACCACCTCAATAGCTGCACGGTTAATTCTGTAAGATTTGCTGTTAAAGTGATATAACAGTGGCAATTCTGGCCATTTTGCTGTTAAAGTGATATAACAGTGGCAATTCTGGCCATATCTTGAGTGAAAGGTGGCTTTATGGTTCACTCGAATGTTTATTGTTATTGTAATTTCCTTCAGAAATGTTACCATGATTTTCTAGATCCTTTATGCAATATGGAAAAAAAAAAAAACATTTTCTTTCTTGCATTCATTACTGAGTATGTGTTTAAATGAAATGAATTCACACTTTTTCCTTTTAAGGCAAGATTAAAAGTCATGTCCCTAACGATGTTCTCTGAAAGACTCAGGACATGTATCTATGTTTTATTATTATCTAATAAAAATGTTTTCTAGACAGAGAAAGGTTATTTTGTGAGACAAAGAAATCATATTATTTTATGCATTTCGTCAACACTTGCACAAAGATGAGCAGTTTCAATGTCTGATGTTTCTTTCTACTAATGAAATGAAAAAGTATGATAAAGACAATCTATCAAACTTAATTCCTGATGAAACTATTCAGAAACCTTCAAAGAAAAAAAAGACATAAATAAGCTTTTATTTTTTTTTTCACTCAGACATAATTAATTTTGAAATGTATGTCTTCCAAAAATAAATGTTGATTTACTCCAAAATTTAAAATTTGCAAGGTCACATTTGTAAATGCTTACCACATTGTCATGCGGCTTTCTATTTGGGGTGGAGGAAAAGGTCATTGCTGGTTAATATCAATATGAGTAACGAGATCAGCATTTGTTGGATGAAATAACAGTCCGACTCCTAAAAATTATGTAATCTCTTCAGAACTACAGGCATGTGTTAAAAAATAAAAGAAGAACAATGAGAATTAGCCTTCTTGTTGATAATTTAGTCTCTGGTTGTGTATCAAAAGGAAGAGGAAACAGACATATATTCACCAGAAAGAGACCCTCTCCAGGGAAATTAAATGAAAAAAGCACAACCTTTGCTTGTCAACATAGTGCATTTATTAACCAGATACATACCCACAGATGTTCTTCATTTCTTACAGCTTTGCAGCAGCAATTAAAACCTCTGTTTTGTAGCACTTGATAAGCAAACAGTGCTCATTTTCTGAGAAACAGGAACACAGTCATTTTAACATTTGACCTTGTTTTATATATGAATAAAAATTGCTCGCTTTCAAATACACCACAACAGAAAGGAAAGTAAAAGGGCATGACCAGATTTAACTGCCTACATTTTGTGCTTGGAATGAATCACACTTCCGTTTGCTTTGACAAAGCACAGGCTTTTATTCATTAAGAGAAGCTGAGCATGTATTTTTCAGTTCTGAATGTAGGTTTTGCAAAAATGCTCCTTATTTGATTCAAGTTGCTAGATGTTGTTGTACTCTCTGATCTGCTGTGCTCAGTGATGTAAAAAGGATGTCTATGATGTGTGTTAGTAGTTGTGAAGTGTCATGTCTGATCGTTTTTCATTGTCAGGGTTTGTTTTTAAAGAAAGCAAACTATTGTGCGCATGATGTCATCTCCACATATGCCTTAGTCCTCTCTGCCTCACACGTAAAAATGTACTCATAATGTAAAACAAAACAGAAAACTCTCCACAATAACAATAACACTTCTTTTTTTTTCTTTTTAGGAGGGCTAAAGTTACCTATTACTGCTAACCGTCTTTCAGCCAATTCATTTCCTACAGCTTACTCATTTTTTATGCGAATGACAGTATTCCAGTGTAAGAGCTATGTTCTGAGAGGCGTAGTTTATTCTCTACAGCCATGTAAACAGAGGGGAAAGTGACAGTTTTACATTTAACCTTGTATTAAAACAGTGTGTGTCTATCCTGTGAGATATTATTAATGCCACAGTATCATAATCCATACAAAAAAAATGTTTAAAGACTTAGAAGCAATCCCACCCCTGGATGACAATAAATGCATGGTAGGCCATTACTGTAAAATAAATAAATAAATAATGCAACAGGAATACTTATAATGGGTCACATGTTCAGCCCTAATGGTAAATCTGCTGTTCTGTAAGGAGCCATGTAAAAACATTGATCAGTAATTTTAAAGCTTATTTCTTCACCCAGAGATGAACGCTGTTATTCGCACATAACCACAGGATATTTGAATGAGGTCAGTAACCTCACTGGCTATGCATCTCAATCAGAACCAGTAACACTGGAGCTCAATATCCACAGCCTCTCACCACCAGAACAGACCTTAATTGCACTTGAACATTTCCACTTGAAACCTGTGTACCTCTTAAACCTCCTAGAAGACCTAACACGAACCTTAATGTTTGCATATATCTCAAAGTTTGCATAAATATGTATGCATCCTTGTAGGTCTTACATCAAAATTTCGAAGGCTCGTTTTCAAACAGCATGTGACCGAAAGTACGTTTTCAAAGTTATACTATGCCAACCTAGAATAATATGAAATCATAATAGTGAATGTAAAGCTTGATTCATTATTATGAGTTCAGCATTATGAATGGAGATCGCAGTACAGTGAAGATTACAGAAGTTACCCTTTTCCTCACTGTAGTGTGTTCTCAGATTTGGTATATATATATCATTTGCAGTGGGTGTGGGGGGGCTGGGGTACAGAGGGGGCTTGCCCCTCTGCTAAAATGTAAATGGACATATGGACTCTCAAAACTGGACGTCTGGTATGTCGAGTGATTATCTTTGTGTTCCTGACGTTAATCATTTAGGCTAGATGTTGTTTTTTGTTTTCAACATTGTAGTTTGGTCTTTTGCTTAAAAATGTTTTGCCTTTGACATTTTGATGGTAAACCATCTCTGTATAACACTATTATCTCTTCTTTACATTGTACAATGCTCATAGTCTCTGTGCCTGAATATGGTCCACTAAGATCAGTGCAATACACTAGTAAAAAATGTGAAATAACATTAAATAAAACCTAGCCTGCGGCCTTATGGATTAGTTCCCTCTAGTCTCATTTAAAGATACTACCATGTGACAGTTTAAACAAAAGTAAAACCATTCCTCATTATGGGCATTCTAGGTACAAGTGGTCTATTCCACAAACTGCAGTACTTTAGTCAATATCCCAGTTCAGCACTTCATTTCAGTACAGCATTACTCCCAGGTGAATTTCCTGAGCTATGAAAATCTTTTACCAGCAAGTGTGGTCTTTGGCAACTCATTGAGTCCTGTAGACACATCTCTTTACTACCTAATATATCTAAAATTTTTGAAAGAGTAAGTTAGCTCTGCTCAAACAATACCTTGTGGAACGTGACCTAATTTTTCACAAACAACATGGTATTACATAGGACCATACTAGTAAAACTCTTTGCTAATGTTTTTTTTTTCTTATGAGCTTTATCCTCCTCTGCTTCTTTGAACATCAAGCCTCATATTTATTGCACTTGAGCACCCTTCACTCCTAAGGAGTTGGGAGGTTTCTCCAAATCTTCTAGTGCAAAGCTTCCCTGGAAGGGCTGTCATCCAGACAGACATCAGAGAGTTTGGTGCCCTCGCCAGTATTCCAACAATGAGTGTCTCTAAACCTTCCCTTTGGGTGGTGATGCAAGCACCTAAATCAATGTACAGGCCACCACTGTTGTTCTAGCACTGTGCTGTCTGCATTCAGTCATAAAATACTACCATCACCGGCTTCAGTAGCCTGACTCACACTGTCTCTGTACTCTTCCCAAGCCATCACCTCTGTCCCTGCCCTCCAGCAAAGATTGTTTCAGAGAGTGGCCGCAAGACAGTCTCAGACACACACCTCCATTATGGACAATCCCATCCTTACAGCCTGCAGCCCCAAGCACCAGTGACACTAACTAAAATCAGATTTTCTTGGTCATGGTCTAGGTCTGTCGCTCTACATTACCACTGAGACCTGCCTTGCTTACATTCACTCATAACAGATACAGAAACATAGATAGTGTTTTCCTTACTGGTGGTGTACCTGCTGTCTTAACTATTGTTTTGACTCTGTGTCTTGTAAAGCTAACATAATGCCTGATGAGTCTAGGTAAAGAACCAGAGATTATAGTTCCAAGAATATCCGGAGAAACAAACACTGAGGTTTGGAATAGCTGGGACCAATTTTTTGCTGCTTCCTGTAAAATCAAGGGCTGTGGAAAGATCAGTACAGGGCCACTGTTCCTATTTGACAGCTCAGTCTCTCTCAGTCCCTATTTCTTGTTAATATGATAAGCATACATATGTCCTTACAAGGACCCCAACAATTAAAAAATAAAAGTTCTCATAATTGATATTTTTCAAATATTCACCTAGATTTGTTTTTGTCCTAAAAACAAAAACCATGTCCATTAGCACATTAGACTCTTTCTTCTGAGTAATGCACTACCTATATATGCCTCATATGTAAGCTGTGTTCAGTCAGTCTATCATTTTAAATCTCCTAACATGATCCCTTTCTAATCTTCACTAAGCATATTATTACATATTATTACAGGAGCACCTAAAACAGAAGCCCTGTTATACACCTGCAATCTAGTCTTCAGCTGCTGAACAGCCGAAGGATTTTTTTATTTTTTTATTTTTTATTATTTGCATTCTGAATGTAGACTGCATTGTTTTCAAATTGATAAAACATCCAAGTACCATTAATAAAGAATGTTGCTTCATTTCTGATTCATTCAGGAAAAAAAAAACACTTCTTAACAGGAAGAAAACATTCTGCCTTTCTCGCCACCTCAAGGTAAAGCTACTGGCAACATCTGTTGGCTTTGAAATGTTGCATCTGAGTCACTGTGCTACCTTTCACTGGACTCCTCACTTATACAATTATAAAATGACAGTGCACTCTTCTACATGTTCTCCTTGTGTCTTAATCACTCTAGATTGTTCAGGCATTTTCCTTTTTCTCAAAAAAAAAAAAATAGACAAAACATTTAGATCTCAACCCACTCTGACAATGAACAGAAGTTTTTTAAGACCTTTACGTTAAAACTTGTGGACTTCCTTTTTACTGAGGCAGCATGTTGGTAACATATTTTTGGCTGAATGCAGTTTTATCAAATGGAAAAAAGTGAGCATGCTTTTCCTCAAAACTACTTTCACCAACAGTGGAGTTTTGCTTTTTTCACCACTGTTGTAAATCATCATGTGTATATATATATATATATATATATATATATATATATATATATATACATATATATCTAAGAGGAGTTAATTACAACTCTCTCTCTCTCTCTCTCTCTCAAGGAATTAGCTAATTCACACAGTTGCCCTGATGAAGACCAATATGTGGTACAATGGACCGGCCTCTGCTTTTTTCATATGATTTTGATTGTATTGTGATGGTTTCTATATGTAACAGATCATGTCTGAAACAAGGGCATTTGCCGATCAACTTAACTGTAAATTTAACAAGTACACGTATATTTACTTAAAATCTATACAAAGAAAGAAAGAAAGAAGGAATGGATAAATCAGTCGAAATAATCCACTTTGTTGATACATACATCTAGACATCCAATAAAGTAATTTGTCTGTCTACTCATCTACTAACCACATAGTTGCCCTGCAGATTCCTTCTTCACAAGTGATAAGGAAAAGCTCACTCTTACAGTAGCTGCAACAGCTGAATCCCCTCAAGTTTCTGACAGCAATAAAAACACGACAGTTAAAACTAATGTAAGACGATAGCCAAGAAGTAAAAGAAACCACAGAAATATTAATAAAGCTGTAAATACCTTTTCCATCACACTTGCCTTTTCATACTGCCTACTACTAAAACCCCCAATGGTTATACTGATTCAGCTGAATTTAGTGTAACAGTTTTGCAGATTCCACTTTAACAGAGCAAAAATTCCCCCATGAAAGCCATTCCCTCAGCCACTGTCTGTTGCTGAAACTCTTCCAACATGCAAAACATAATACTGAGTGACTAGTCTCAACCTAAGGAGCATACAGTTAAAACAAGAACATTTTTTGTAGACTTAGCAAACCTAAGAAAAACACTGCTCCCATAAAAATAAATTTAAAAATTGTGATTCACCTCAAGCAATCAGAATACCAAGAACTTCTCCTGCTCTCTGCCCATTCTACATTGTAGACTGTTTTTGGTGGAAAACTACTTTAATGGGGAGCACCACTGTGGTCGGTTTCACTTTGGACTTCTGCCGTACCCCATATTCCCTCTACCCACCTTCTCTACATTTATTTTAAACCTAGCCCCCCCTGCACTCTATAGCAAATTGTATGTACACATCTAAACACTCATGCATTATACACCAGCACAGAGCCAATGTACTGCTCCTGTCCCAATATCGATTCCTCAGTATACTGAATGCAGTTTCCACCCGCTGACTCCTTCTCTAACCTCTCCAATTTTATTGTTCTCCTAACACTCACAGATTAAACACCGGCATAGAGTCATTTCAGTGCTCTACCATAATATTGATTCCTCATGGCTAGATTTCGCCCACTGCTCCTCCAACATTTCCATTTTCATTTTCTCCTCTTCTTTTCAATATAATTCTTCAAACTATAGTAGTTATCTTAACCCAGTTTATAAGCTGCTCCAGATCAACATGATCACAGCACATTCAAAAGCAATCAAAGTAATTTCCTCAAAGGAAATATTACAACTCACCTCTCCCAACTGACAGCAACCATGTCCCCCGTTAATTGCATCTGTATTATTAAACCAAACAACATCTTTCCCAATCCACTAATTCCACTCATTCTTAATATAATCATGTTGTTGTTCTTTTTGCTTTTCCTGGTTAGGGGTTGCCACAGCGGAACTCCGGTCCGCTAATGATTGGCAGTAAATTTTTTATGGGTACCGAGGTGCCAGCTCGACGCCCAACCTTCAACGAAGGCACGCCCATTCTATGCATGTCTTTTGGAATGCCACTCGACCACGATGAGGACATGCAGACTCCACACAGAAGGCGGTCCAGCCGAGAATCCAACGGGAGAACCTCTTGCTGTGACGCAACAACGCTACCGCTGCACCACCACGGCTTACTGCAAAAAGAAGAAACGCTGCTCCTAAGCCACAAAACGGTATTTTAATAAACCAAATGTAAGCGCTTTCATTTCCATTACTTCAGAAACATCATCAGACAAACAAATACACAAGATCCTGTGTAGCACGCCTAGCTCTTGGGCGCCACCCTCTAAAGGAAGTGAGGTTTAGCTTTTTGTGGTATTTAAAGTATGTGAGGTAGAGTATTTGTTTGTCTGATGATGTTTCTGAAGTATTAGAAAGCACTTACATTTGGTTTATTAAAAATGTTTTGTGGCTTTGGAGCAGCGTTTGTTCTTTTTGCAGTGTTATTTTTCACTGTTGGGCTTAGTTACTTGGTTAATATAATCATAATACGCAAATAACATTTCCCCCTGTCTCTATAGCAAATGTCCAACTGTATAGATTTATATAGCTCAACAGGTCACAAACTTACCCCATATCTCTTTTGCTCAACTGATCCACTTATAAACAACTGCCCAGCAAACACACCTCGACATGTCTAATTCTCCTCTGTGGGGACACTCACCTTAAACCAGGTCCTAACCAAAATTTCACCTGTATGTATATTAACTAGATATAGAAAAGCCACTGGCCAATACTCATATCAAAATAGAACAATTAAAGATTATTAAGATCAATACAAAAAACATATGCAATAAAGTAAAAGACCTTCATGCAAGGGGTTTACATCACAAGCTTCATCTTCTCTCAGCAACTGAAACATGGTTAAAACCATCAATGAAAGACGAAAAAATATTTTCACTGGGTATAGGGCATAAAAGTTGGAGAAATGGCCCTATTTTTCTCCAAACCACTACAACTAAATCCCCTACTGACACTTTCTCCCCCAATTTAATGACAGTAAACTGCTTATTGCCTTACTTAAACTAAACACCCACAAAAGCATCTACCTCATTGTCATGTACTTCCCCCAGTAAACATCATCCTTACTACTAAAGATGTAACCTCCTAGATAACCAGCAATAACCCCCCCCAAGAAACCACAATTCTGAGAGACCTCAAAGTAGACAAACGCAACAGTTATAGATTTGCCTCAGCACTTCATAAACCTCTGTGGCTTCACTGAACTCATTACCACTCCAACCAGCCATAACGAAAATAATGTTAAGACAACCACCTTAGACTGGAAACCAACATTTCTTCCCAGTACAACCCCATCAGCTGAAACACTTAAACATTACTGATCCTCATCCACGCTATGCCAAATAGCACCTCTTATCCACCCTAAAAAAGTACCACTTTAACAGTAAGTATAACATAACACAATTTAAGAAAAAATACTTTTGCAGCAGTCTTAAGTTTAAGTGACTGAAATCCCTTTAAATATATTACATTTAATGAAACAACACTAAAATTTAACCAGAAATTTCTTAGCATCCTGAACAAAATGGCTTCTGAAATGAGTGAAAATATACCATGCCCCAATGGTTTAAGCAATCAACCAATGAACTAGTGAGAAGTAGAGATATAAGTCTGGTCAATATGGTTACACCACATAACACGATAGAATCATCTCCAAATCTTCAAACAACTTCAAAATATTTCTAAGAAGAAAATAACTGTATTACTTCCTTATGCTGCAAAATATAACAAATGTAAACCCAAACAACCCAAAATCCCAAACAACTTCTAGAAATCAATAAATATTTTTTTTTCACCCTGGTAGGACCAAATAGCTACCTTACTTGCCTGTCCCTACCCCTTGCAAAAAAATAACCACATTAATCACTTTATCCAAATTATTATTAACCTTGTTAAGAATAACAGCAACACCTGTTTAACCAACAACCTATACCCTATTACTCCCAATGCTAGTTTCATACTAAAATCGATTCCCACAGACACAATCAAATAGTGCTCTAAAAATGAACACCTACATCTCTGGTTGCAGACAACCTTCCAGCAGAGTAACTTAATATTTTTGCACTCATATCCTTCCCAGTTTCCATTCAGCTGAACAGGTCAACCCAGGAACACTATGTTCAGGCCATCTGGAAAGATTCTAGATCCTAGCACTACATAAAAGGAACAACGCTGATGCATTATCTGTCACCCGACTACCATCCTTCCAACCCTCACAAAAAATCTTCGAGAAGGGTGTTCATACTCAATTGCTCCAGTATCTCTTAAAACAATAAAATTATCTCCTCAACACAACATGGCTTCAGACCTAATCACAGAACAGCAACATCTCAAAAGCATTTGACATAGTTTTACTCAGCATACTCATTCAAAAACTAAAACTGGTAGGACTCTCAAGCTCAGTTCTACAATTGTTCAGTAGCCATTTTTTATCTAGACAACAAGCCATCAAGTGGGAGTCCAACCTCTCCTCTTTTCTTCCAGTTACAATTAGAAAACCAAAGGGGCCAGTTTTAGGGCCTTTATTTTTCAATATTTTTATAAATGACCTATAGATATCCTATAATCATGCTATGCTGGTACAATATGCAAATGACTCCATGCTCATCTGTCAAGCAGTAAAATCTTAACTCACTGCAAATAAAAACTTAGGAATCATTTTCCTCATTGACTCCTGGCTTAATTACTTCCAAATCCTGCTAAATTCCACAAAGACTAAACAGCTCCTGATCACTCCCAAATGAGACAATGATACTAACCCAGACCTAACCAGTACTTCCCTAAATGATACTCAAGTTCAACAACTCATTTGTATTAAATTACTTTGGGTCACAATTGATGATGACCTCAGATTTGACTTACACCTTTAAGGGGTAGTAAAAAAGATATAATGCAAACTCGTGGCCATATAGTGCTCAAATAAATAGCTCACTGAGGACTGCAGAAAAATTATAGCCTCTGTCTGTCTAATTCCATCATTATTCTACACCAAACCCATACTCACTTACAAGCACTCCAATGTGACTACTAAACTACAGCAATGTTTCAATAACACAACCATTCCTATAGGTCTAATCATTGCATAGCGCAACAAAAGCTCAAATGGCTGAAAAATACCTCAACAATTCAGTTCTACTCTATAACTTTTGGTACACAATCTGGTCTATGAACCAAACAAATATTCCAGTTTAAAAAAATATCCTTATATCATACATAGAAACAGAAAGTCTCCAAACCACATGTATGACCTCTTTAAGCATATACAAAGCTAACAATTCAGCAGATAAAGCCATATATGGCAAGCAAATCTCCAGAATATGGAATTTACTCTCCCTACAGCTAAGGCTCTATGACAAACCTCCTCATTCAAAACATAATTATAAATCCAATTAAGGGACTCATTTCTTTGTACTTGTAACACACTAGGATAATCCTGATATCCCCCTTGATTTAATTTCCCTCTCCAACATCATTACTCCTTACAGTAATAAAAAATGTCTCCTGTGTAAATAAATTGTACATATTAAAAGTATTTTGTAAATAATTCTATCCAATAACAACTATTATTTTACTCACTAGCTCTAATTCTACTGAGTAAATTATACTAGCATTACTAGCATTTTTTAGAAACTGGTTTTGCCATTATATTCTGTGGTTCCCCTTTTTATTGTCCTTTTTTCTCAATAGATAATTGCTATCAAATGTACAAGTAACCATCAATGGATGCCACAGATGCATGTACTTGCTTTATAATTCTGTTTCATGTAGTATTTTATTTTTCTGTTTTTATGACTCTGTGAGCAGTAGTCATAGTTCAGGGCTTTGCATATTTATAGAAGTGATCCATGAAGAGAGGCGCTGCAAGGTTATGCAAATACAGGACTGTCAGGATGACTACAGAAATGCAGAGGGCTTTTATTCTGGACATGTCCCCCCTACTGAAAATGCATAATAAAATTTATGCATAACCGATAGGGGGACAGCTGTTATGCTGTTAAGTGGACTTACACATATGCACATGAGTTATATTCATAGACATGAATCTGTAATGAACTAATTTGCATATGTGATGACCCACCACTGGACCAGTAATCAAGGAGCCTCAATCTTCACCACTGGCACCTGTAGAGGGAGGTTCACTGGGAGGATAACAGGTACACACACATTTCCAGATGTAGCTCTGTGCAATTTACCTTAAAAGCACACAGAAACCACAGTCAGTCCAGTGCTGGTTTCTCCCTCTTTCTCCAGATCCCCAATAAGACTCCCTACTGGCACAGCTATAGAGTTGAGATCTCAGCTGAGTGGCCAAGCCAAGACCTCCAGCACCCTATATGTCCAATCAGTGCTTCGTGTTCCTGCCCAAGTAGCTGACACAGACACTCTTTGAGGTTTGATTTACACACAAACACACACACTCACACACACACACACACACACACACACACACACACACACACACACACACACACACACACACAAACACACACGCACACACACGCACACACACACACACACACACACACACACACACACACACACACACACACACCTGGGAAAGGCTGTCACAGGTTTACTAGCTATGTCCCCTTCTGTCCAGACTATAAGGTAGTTACCACTGCCAGCACCTAGTCACTCCTTATCAGCTACTTTAGGGCCCTTAACAAAGGGTGTCCAATTTTACTGAGTAATATTAATACTAACACAAATGGTAGTTTGACCAAGAGCAAGGCTCTTAGGAGTGGCCCACACAGTGTCACCAAATAAATATGCAAGTACTCTCAAAACTTAAATATCTCTACACAGATCAGCCACAATGAAAGGTTTAAATATATTTAATAATAAATAATAAAAGAACAAGACAATACTAAATATATATTCACAGTGACATCAGAGTTCAATAGCACAGGAAATATTTAAAATAACATTGCAGTACAATCTCACACAAATAAAGAAAAACAAAATCTAAACTAAGCTTTGCTGTATTCCTGACTGTATCTAAGAGAGTTACTATAACCTAAAATCTTATTAATAGAGCAAGGCAGATTTGGTGAAAGGTTCTTGTTTTCAGGTCCAGTACCATATGCTGAATGCTCTGTCTCACTAAGAGACTTCTCAAAATAATATCTAAAATATTACTGCTAGGATGGCCTACAGAATGACATCATTTCTGGTCATCTGACTTCTAGTTCCCTGGCCTAAACCCCCATTGCTGAAGCTGACAGTATTTAGCATCTATCTGTAAAAATACTCATACAAGAGCTTATGCTCACATCTTTGGCAGATTCTGGAAGTCATAAAACAATTGCATTCCTTCATGCTTCCAAAGTAGCAATGAGTTCACCCCAGAGACAATACAGAAAGCTTTCTAGTGCAGACGTTGTGTCTCTATCTGCATTGAAACATCTTTATGACCCAGCCTATAAAGTAATTTAATTTCAGATATTTTTCTAAAGTTTGCTGGACTGAGGTTAGCCTCCTGTATTCGAGTTTTCACTGTTAAAATATAACATTTAAACAGTTACAATAGTGCATATACATTTCTGTTCTCTTCCAGTAGGGCACACTGTGGATACATTTTAAGCACAAGCACTTTACAAATACCTTTTCAACACAAACATCTGTACAGAGTAGTTTGACATACACGACATACAGTTCTAATACATTTGTAATACAAGCATCTTATATAAATTAGTTTGATATTCACAAATGACATATAATTCTCTACAAAATTACATCTAGCTGTGCTGGCAGTACCTCTATTTGTCACAGCATACAAAGTGTGTAACTCACCCTGAAGTTACACCAGAAAGCAGATATTTTTCAGTCAAATACTGAGATGAGATAGGAGCTGATATGGTGTCTCAGCATACCTAGACATTTTTACTAGAGGGGTCACTTGAGTGAATATTTTATTTCTGTGATTATACATACCTGGAGATATTACTGAAGGGGTCACTTGAATCACTTGGATGAAATGTTTATTTTAATGCTTGTGCATAACAGAGCATGTTACTGAAGAGGTCACTTGGGTGAAATGTTCATTTTACTGCTTGTGCATATCTGGAGATATTACTGAAAGGGTTGCTTATATGAAATGTGTATTTTATTGCATGTGCATAACAGGGCATGTTACTGAAGCAATCACTTGGGTGAAATGTTCATTTTAGTGCTTGCGTATACCAGGGCATGTTACTGAAGGGGTTGCTTGGGTGAAATGCTTATTTTACTGCTGTGTAAACCAATACATGATATTGAAGGAGCTGCTTGTGTGAAATATTCATTTTAGTACTTGTGTACATCTGAGATATTACTGAACTAGTTTAGGAAACGTTACTGAAGGGGCCGCTGGAGGAAATAATTCATTTATGTGTCAGGGAAGTGCATGTTCAGACTGCTGAAGTGATCTCTGTGCAAAATAATTTATTTTGTCATTTTATTGCTTTTGCTGGGAAATAATTCATTTGTATGTCAGGGAAATGCTTGTGCATACTTGCACAAGCAAGTTTGTGAATTACAACTCCGATATCAAAGGTGAAGCACTGCATTTAAAAATAGATGTGCATACCACAGTGATGTGGGACTATGAATTGCAAAGTCACCTCATTAGCATACTGTGCTTTACAGCACTTCTCATTGGTATCTCATTGTTTTTTAGGCTTTGCACATTAGCGCTAATGACCTCTGAGAATCACACCTTTGCTATGTTCATTTGTAAGCATCAGGAATACCCCTATCACATTTGCACAAGTGACTATGGATACAACCTTTGGTAATATATTATTAAAACTTTGGAGCTTTTCTCCCTGGGCCTACCATAAACATTAGTTCCATGCCTGGTAAAAAAATACAAATAAAATAAATAAATAAACAAAAATAAATTTGGAGCAAATATATATTTGCTCTAATGCATTCAGTATGGAGTTCAAAATATCTTTAGGGTAGTACTCTTTTATTTGTTCATTTCTGTATCAGAAATAACTAAATGTGCCATCCATTTCTACATCTGAACTTCCAATAAAATAATTTGCTTGACATCCATGTTACATACAGTAACTTTAATCCAAACCTGTTGTAGTTTAAGCAGATAAACAAATGCAGGGATATAGTCCCTCCCCCTCATTTCATATGACGTAAGACACAATGTAGTTGTCCCTATTCATCCAAGCCAGCATAAAGATGTTCTAGTTAAAAATGAATACATATTTGAAATACCCTATACCTGCCATATTGTGGACAAAGCAGTATGTTTTAAGAAATGGCTGACTTTCTGGAAGCAGGCAGAGACAAAGACATATTGAGGTGCCTGAGTGCACACTTCCTCATGCAGAGCTCATTGCATCAGTGTTCCTGCCCTTAATGGCAGTGGGATGTGTATTATTTCTTGAAGATTGTACTGTACTTTGCAGCTACAACACCTCAAACCCAAACCTACTCGGTAAGAAGCAGAAGCAGGTATGTGGTACTTGCCTATCTCTCATTCCTCAAATTCGGACACCCATCTCAATAGCCAGATCTATGTCTTTTGTATCTGCAGCCAATACCATTTCTAACTTCACCATTAAGAAGATAATTAAAATGCCACACTTTCACTCTTGCTAAGCTTTCTGTTCAAGGAGTACAATGCCCTAACATCATTTCAGGGTGTCCTTTAAAATTATGTTTCGGATCATCTAAAGGTAGAATAAAAATCCTTTGTCGAATAACATTTTGACAGTTTCAGTGTAATAAGGCATAGCTGGGGTATATACATTGAAGTAAAGGAAGCCAAAATTTCTAGAAACCAGTAATATATGGCATACACTGACCAGCTAGTTTGTAAGGAGACATTATATTCCAGCATAAAAGCTACCTGTGAGCTGAAATGTCTAAACATGAGTCTTTCACATTTTCCTAGACAGTGTTGTTGTTGATAGTTTTTTCTTCTAAGACACAGCACTTGTTGTTGCGTCTTTCAGCTTTTCCCGGTTAGGGGTCACCACAACGGAACTCCGGTTCGCTAATGATTGGTAGTTGATTTTTATGTGCCGAGTTACCAGCCCTGATGCACAACCTTCAACGAAGGTACACCCATTTACGCATGCCTCCACACAGAAGACGCTCTAGCTGAGAATCGAACTGGACAGTGTCATACTGTGAGGCGACAACGCTACCGCAACACCACCACCGCAGTTTCTAAGACACAGCACTAAACATGAGAAAAAAGAATGTGAGCCATTCATATATTCATAGACACAATAGGCAAACAGTGACAATATATAGACTTTTGCGAATATGTTTTCTGTTTAGATAACATATTGTTACATGCTACAAAAATAATCAGTAAAACTGCGTGCATACAACAGAATACAATGCATTGCCTGACCACATGCTGATTTCATTCTTCACAGCATACCCTCATACTTTTGACTGCTTAAAGATATCTCATATAATGTTGCATTTTGAAATGGATTTGCATTGATTTCTCTTTCTTGTCAGTGAATCATGTTCCCACATCTGCCTAGTCACAATTTTAAAAGTCATACTAGCATTCCATACCAATATACTTATTTTTATATTACTTTTTACTGTTTATCTTAAAAACACTAACAGATTAAATCATTCATTTGAAATTTTAAAGTTATTATTAAATACAAAAAATGATATTTAGAGAAAAAAATATTATACACAACAGAATCTTTTAGAAAGTGCATAATCAGTGTATCTTATGTTGTCAGTGTTCGCTTTTTCCTTGTGATAAGGGCTCAGTTCTGAGCATTGGAACCAACTCAGCCATTACTATAGCCAAACCAAAACCAAGAAAACTCTTGAGCTTAAGTCCTACCCAGAATGCTCCTTTCCAAATTGCCTCAGCTCTCATTTGCTGCTTCCTGTGACAGATGCATCACCAATAAGCTAAGTGATTTATTTGTCTTCTGTTTTAGCTAAATTCCTGTGTTAATATGTTTTTTTCCTGTTATTAATAATTACTCGTGTTTTCCTTCATACCCTAGCCATTTTTAAATAGCGATCTTTTCTTTCTGTGATTCTGTATAACACTTTCATGTTTTTTCTTCAACTACCACTGTCGGTAGTTTCTTTTTCCATACCTTCAGGTAATCTCTTATACCATGGCTGGTAGCCTATTTCTTTGATTCCCCTTCTGTGTTTCTCTATAACACTTCAGTGTTTTTCTTCAGCTACCATTGTTGGTAGCTTCTTTTTCCATCCCTTTGGGTACTCTCTTCTACCATAGTTGGTAATCTATATCTTTGATTCTCTTCTTTACTTTCCTAAATGACAAAAAAAATCTCAAAGGTACGAACCAAAAAAGTACCACAGATACTTTTATTAACAACAACACTAAGCACTGTCATCAAAAGGTATACAGACTTCCTCACAGTGTAAAAAATAATAGCAAAAATACACATATATAGCACCATACTAGGTCACATGATACACACACACACACACACACACACACACACACACACACACACACACACGCACCCTGCTTATTTTACCACTTAACATTAATACATACCATTTTTTGGGGGAAAATATAATTAAGAAACTATTGTTGTAGCTATTAAAAAATACAAATTAAAAAAAAAAAAACTTTAAACCTGATAGGCTTTCAATTTTAAAACACTGGCAATAGAAACTTAATCATTCAGCCCATGTAATTTGCATGCATTAAGCTGGAGCTGCCAAAGCAATTCCCTGGCTTCTAAAATATCCTCCCAAGGGACACCTCTAGGGTTAACTGCAACACAGTCCAATCCAAAAATTTTAAAGAAATGCTCACTATAAAAAGAAATGTGCTTTGCTAGGGAGCTATTCAAGTTGTTTTTGCTAATATTTACCATATGTTCATGTACACGCTGCCGTAGTTTTCTTTTGTTTTTTCCCACATAATAACAGGGGCACTTTTGACACTTAGCTAGATAAATATCCCCAATATAATTGCAATTACATGGAAAAAACTCTTAATGAATGTACCATAATAACAATACTGTCTCCGACTAAAATGTGTCCACACTGACCACATACTCCACATGTGGCGGTAAATGATTTTTTGCTGGAAACAATTTTCCAGAGACTGTCACCATTTTCTAATAAATTTTTAAATGTGTTGCCCTTTTTATAAACTACTAAAGGTTTCTTACCAAGTTTCTCTGTTGCCCCTTGAAATAAAGTAAATACTTCCCAGTTGTTGTCTAAAATCTTTCTAAATTTAACATCCTCAACATAAAATTGAATAACCAAACTCCAAGTAGAATCCTTTTCACCTACTCTATTTTTTTGGCTACATCATTAATACTCTGAACATTTGATCTAACCAGTGGAATTAGAGCACCATTTCCCTTTCCAATTCAACACTAGCTCTACTTGAAGTTATCAAATCATCAGGATAACCCCTATTCTCAGACATCCTATGTAGGATGTCACACTCCAGCAAAAACTGCATCATCAGATATCATTCTGCCTAATCTTATAAACTGACCCCGTACAATCCCTTTTTTTTGGTAATATGGGTGACAACTTTGGAAATGTAATAAACTATTACAATAAGTGGGTTTCCTCTATATAGTATTTTCTATTGACTTATTGAGAAAGTCCGTGGTAACAGTAACATCCAAGTAATTGTTGGATTTAACATCCATATTGAAAGTAAATTTTAAAAAAAGATGTAATAGTGCTGAGATAATCAATAAACGGGGGAATATCATCACTACTGCCTTCCCAGGTAATAAAAATATCATCCAGGTATCTAGTATAAAGTTTCCATGAAAAGACCTGGAACTTTTCAAACAAAAAATATTTTTCCCATTACAGTAACACAATGTTAACAAAAACAGGGGCACAAGCAGTCCCCATCGCTACATCCCTGATCTGATGAAAGTAGTGCCCATCAATAAAAACAAAATTATTGTCCAATGCAGCCTCCATAAGAATATTCAAAATGTAAATCTCATCTGCATCAAACTTCTTAGACTCAACAAGGAAATTGTTAAACGACCTTAACCCCACATCATGTGGTATGGTGTTGTATAATTCTACCACATCGATAGTAAGGAAAATCAAAGAATCTGAAAATTGAATATCTCTACAGATTTAAAGTTTTTTTTTTTTTTTTATTTTGTATTTTTTAATAGCTACAACAAAAGTTTCTTAATTGTATTTTCCCCCCAAAAATGGTATGTATTAATCTTAAGTGATAAAATAAGCAGGGTATGTGTGCATCATGTGACCTAGTATGGTGCTATATATGTGTGTTTTTGCTATCATTCTTTACACTCTGAAGAAGTCTGTATACCTTTTGATGAAAGCACTTAATGTTGTTCTTAATAAAAGTATTCATGGCAGACCCTTGGTATTGGTTACTTTTTTGGTCCGTACCTTTGAGATTGTTTTGTGGACTGGAGTCATGGAGTTTTGTTGGTTGTTTCTTGGTTTTCATCTGGTATGGCCAATTGTGAGTTATCCTCTATCTTGGGAGAACTGGCAAATCCTACATTGGAAAGGGTTGAGGCAAGTATCAGCTTGCTTACCCAATTGGCTAATGAACAAGTTCATAGGCCACATGCTCACTCTTTAGAAGTTAATGAATTCCTTCAGACCCCTGCTTGTTTGAATGGTAATGCTAACTCTAATATTTTATCTGATACCGGCAATGATATTATCTCTGGAGAAAACTTTGACAATTGGCTCAATGGCTCATTTTACTTTTCCCTCAGTGAAGGTAACAATCATGATGGGTTGAGTTTACAGCAAAGTATGGACAAATTCCGCCATACTTTACTCAGATGTCAGAAACTCCAATTGAAAAACACCTACCTTAGGGAATGTCTAAAACTCAAGATTGCACCAAAGGGTATGAGGTGTTGGAAATACCCGAATGGGTTGGTACACGACTCTCCCCTACATGTTGAGTTGCTTAAAGTTTTTGATAAATTCGGCCTTGAACTCATTGACCTACTTGTCAAGCACAGTCACAGGGAGGTGGATGTGCTTATGGTTGAGGTCAACAAATTGAATGATTTCATGAAAACCAACCTTCTTTTTGAACACCAGGTTGATTTTTATAAAATAGTTTTTGTTGAGACTGATGAAGAAATTTCTGTTATACAAAATAGAAAGCTTCATAAAATCAAATGCAGCAAGGAAGCCTATACAAAAGGTTATGCATATCCTAAGCCTCCTGGAACCAGGAAAACCACGTGGGTAACTGGCCAATGGAAGAGCAGCAGGCTAGCAACCCTGAAGTGGATGACCACGCCTATCCAAAAAACGGAGAAATGAGATGCTCTGAGAGGATCCAGAACAAAAATTATCAGCAACATCAGGGTCAGCGTGGTTGGGTGCCTCAACAGACCAACTATGTAGAAACGTACCACGGAGCCCTTGTACCAGCAACAACAAGTAGGTAGTCTTAACGAATTTATTTATCACAAACGTTTTACGCACAAGGTGCAGCTTCCTCAGAGAAAACAAATTAACAATGAGGTAAAGTGCAGCCTTTTATACAAAGCAAAAGGGAAATGACAACATGATAAGGTGAAACTCATTGTAGTAATTAGTAAACAAGTAGAAGCCTTCACAAGAACAACTTGTTCCTCAAAGAGAAAATGCAAACATTAATTCATGTTAATAATAAGCATTTCAAAGTGTAGAATGTTACCAAAGAAATAAACATAAAATTTAAAATGACATATTTAAAATTCTTAAAATATGTGGAAGAAATCATAACATTAAAGTAAAAATTCAACATAAAAAGTCATTCAAATAGCAACTCATAAAAAAGTAAGTATAATATGCAGTAATGGATTAAATCTTAGTAAAAAAGTAATGGTAATCCATTATAAGTATGAACCATAATGAGCAACTGTGTACCTTAAAGATATTATTGTATAAACAACAATAATAACTAAAATCTAGGCAATATTTAACATGAGAGATGCTACAACAAAGGCACGTCACATGAAGTCAGAAACAAAAAAATTTTGTATGTTTTAAAAAAAGTCTTTATGTATGCATAAGAAAGTAAGGAATATCTACAAAGGGGGGTACTACCTTAAATAGCTCCTCAATTTGAGTACTGCTGAGATGTTACAGTTTTCGTTTAAACCCGGGTAGCAAAATGCGTCTAAACGCAGTTGCCACTCCAGTTCACGAACTTCTAAGAGTAGAGTTATTGTTTATTTCTTTGGTAACATTCTACACTTTGAAATGCTTATTATTAACATGAATTAATGTTTGCATTTTCTCTTTGAGGAACAAGTTGTTCTTGTGAAGGCTTCTACTTGTTTACTAATTACTACAATGAGTTTCACCTTATCATGTTGTCATTTCCCTTTTGCTTTGTATAAAAGGGGCGTGCACTTTTACCTCATTGTTAATTTGTTTTCTCTGAGGAAGCTGCACCTTTGTGATAAATAAATTCGTTAAGACTACCTACTTGTTGTTGCTGGTACAAGGGCTCCGTGGTACGTTTTTGGATTCCAGTTGTTCTTGTCTTTTGCATAGACCAACTATGTAGGCCAGAGGAGGAACAACAGGACTTATTGCCAGCAGATGAGTCAATAAATTCCAACAGTTTGGACATTTACCACCTTGAGGAGTCCGATTTTCCTTGTACAGAGTAGAACACTAAAGGTGACTTTTGTTTGTACAATTTTACTAACTTTGTATTTGGGACTGAATATGCTGACTTACTTAGTAAAGGTTTTTCTTTTGTGCCTATAAACGTGGCTAAAATTGAACATTTTATTATAGATTTGAAGCTTTTTGTTTGAAAGCCTAATTTCAAGTTTATTTTTGAATAGCACAGTAGTAATGAATATTTTAATATTATGCGTAGGAAAAGTGTGATGAATCCAGTGTTATCACTTCCACTATTGTTATTTGAGAAGCTTGTTGAACAGGACTTTCGGATATTATTGAGAGAAAGTAAAATTATGGTCTCTGTATTTTAACCAATGCCGAAAATAAATTGTCGTGTAAGTTAATTAACAACAAAAAGGTGAGGATGATGAAACCCGATAAGGGGCGTGGGGTTGTAATCATGAACAATGGCAATTTTATACTAACAGTATGTTTTGTTACTTGGCACTACTTTCATCAGATCAGGGGTGTAGCGATGGTGGCCGCTTGTGCCCCCATTTTTGCTAACATTGTGTTAATGCATTGGGAAAAATACTTTTTGTTTGAAAAGTTCCAGGTCTTTCAATGGAAACTTTTTACTTGATACCTGGATGATATTTTTATTGCCTGGGAAAGCAGTAGTGATGATATAGGTTCATAGAATGCTACTAGGCTAACTGCCCTTGTCAGCCATTTTAAGCCTAGCCAATTATTCCATTTGAGAATCAAACCCTGCACCTTGTGTGTGTAAGGCAAGCACCTTAACCATTATGCCAAGCCTCACCCCCCTTTAATGATTATCTCAACACTAATACATCTTTTTTGAAATGTACTTTCAGTATGGATGTTAAATCCATCAATTACTTGGATCTTACTGTTACCAAGGACTTTCTCAATAAATCAATAGAAACCACTATATACAGGAAACCCACTTATTGTAATAGTTTATTACATTTCCAAAGTTGTCACCCATATTACCAAAATAAAAGGGATTGTACGGGGTCAGTTTATAAGATTAGGCAGAATGATATCTGATGATGCAGTTTTTGCTGGAGTGTGACATCCTACATAGGATGTCTGAGAATAGGGGTTATCCTGATGATTTGATAACTTCAAGTAGAGCTAGTGTTGAATTGGAAAGGGAAATGGTGCTCTAATTCCACTGGTTAGATCAAATGTTCAGAGTATTAATGATGTAGCCAAAAAATAGAGTAGGTGAAAAGGATTCTACTTGGAGTTTGGTTATTCAATTTTATGTTGAGGATGTTAAATTTAGAAAGATTTTAGACAAAAACTGGGAAGCATTTACTTTATTTCAAGGGGCAACAGAGAAACTTGGTAAGAAACCTTTAGTAGTTTATAAAAAGGGCAACACATTTAAAAATTTATTAGAAAATGGTGACAGTCTCTGGAAAATTGTTTCCAGCAAAAAAACATTTACCACCACATGTGGAGTATGTGGTCAGTGTGGGCACATTTTAGTCGGAGACAGTATTGTTATTATGGTACATTCATTAAGAGTTTTTTCCATGTAATTGCAATTATATTGGGGATATCTATCTAGCTAAGTGTCAAAAATGTCCCTGTTATTACGTGGGAAAAAACAAAAGAAAACTAAGGGAGTGTGTAAATGAACATACGTTAAAGATTAGCAAAAGCAACTTGAATAACTCCCTAGCAAAGCAGATTTCTTTTTATAGTGACCATTTCTTTAAATTTTTTGGATTGGACTGTGTTGCAGTTAACCCTAGACGTGGCCCTTGTGAGGATATTTTAGAAGCCAGAGAATTGCTTTGACAGCTCAGGCTTAATGCATGCAAATTACCTGGGCTGAATGATTAAGTTTCTATTGCCAGTGTTTTAAAATTTAAAGTCTAACTGGTTTAAAGTTTTGTTTTTTTTTATTTTGTATTTTTTAATAGCTACAACAATAGTTTCTTAATTGTATTTTCCCCCAAAAAATGGTATGTATTAATGTTAAGTGGTAAAATAAGCAGGGTGTGTGTGTGTGTGTGTGTGTGTGTGTGTGTGTGTGTGTGTGTGTGTGTGTGTGTGTGTGTGTCATGTGACCTAGTATGGTGCTATATATGTGTGTTTTTGCTATCATTCTTTATACTCTGAAGAAGTCGGTATACCTTTTAACGAAAGCGCTTAGTGTTGTTAATAAAAGTATTTGTGGTAGACCCTTGATATTGGTTACTTTTTTGGTTCATACCTTTGAGATTATTTTGTGGAAAAAAATTGTATTCTCCAAGTATATAGTATGTGCGTGAGTGTGTGTTCATATACAATTGTTTTTCTTGGTGCGTATCATGGCTGATAAGGGCAAAGGCACTTTCAGTTTTAAGAAATGCCTCCAATGTGGATGAAAACTGCCAAATTCTGATGGTTACTCCCTCTGTTTTACATCCTGAAACTGGTGTACTTGCAGGAAAGTTTTTGCTCTTCCATAGTTTCAGTCATTGGGCCCTGATAGAAAGAAAAAAACAAGCTAATTTTAAAGTGGATGATAAAATCTTCCTTTGAAGAGGCCATCTCTCGTCATGAAAAAAAAGTCAAACTGATGTCTCTTCCCATTCCTCATCTTCCTCTTCTTCTTCAAAAGTTGGGAAATTCAAAAAAAGGAGATGATCAGGGCCAGCTGTAGGCAAAATAGCACTGGTCAAAGTTAGTTGGGGACTAGATGCACACAGAATGATACATGTTTATGGCTATACTAATATAAAAGAAAGAGAGGTGATGTTTGAAAGTTTAAAATCCTATTTAATGGTAAATATGAAGATTATGTTGATGGGTGATTTAAATTGTACTTTATGGAAAAGTCAGAGGAGGGAGGGGATAAATGTTAGAAAAATAAGACATGCCAGGAAATGTGGGAAGTAGAAAATGTGGTCCAATAATTTGTGGACTTATAAAAGTGGGGATAATGATTTTTTTTTTTTCTGAGACTGCTATTGAGTTAAGAAGTGGAGTTTTGTTAATGTATTTTCAGATATTGGGGCTGTTTGGAAAGAGTGGGTAAAATTGTCAGGTATTAAAGGAAGGTAATGTATCAAGACTGGGTTGTAAGTATATGGATCAGCAGGTACTGGAAATAGAAATAGATCAGTTATGGAAAGATCATGGTTTTATGAGGGAGTTTTATTCATCTTGGTCAGAAACATGGACTGTATTTAAAGATAAATACAAAAAAGTTTTTTAAGAGTTAGAATTAAGAAAAAAAGAAATAGAGAAAGAATATTATTGAGTTGAATTCCAATTTGTTGAGTAATTTTGAAAATAATTATGAAGGCTTTACTAAATTTGAAAATGAAAAGTTTTGAGGTTAATATAAAGAGAATTGAAAATTATTATATAAACAAAGGTATTTTGGGTAAAAAAGGAAAAAAAATCCTACATTTTTGACGAAGATTGTTAGGAATGAGGAAGGTATGATGAAAGAGATGAAAGTCTCAGAGAGGAATATTAGGGACAACCACAAAGAAATAATGTGTATTGTAGAAAAAATATGTTAGAAGGGTATATGAAAATATTGATATTGTTTGGACATTAAATGAGGCATTGAAAGGTTTCCTGATAAGGCTTAAGAAAACGTAAAGAAAAGATTAATCTGTTAGAGGTAGATTTAGGTTGAAGTAAGGTAAGGGTGGATTTCACGGGTTCCTATTACATTATTGAAGCTCTGAAACTCCAAACACTATAAGGTTGAAATCTTATGTTTGAAAAACTTCGATTAAGTAAAAAAAAAAAGAAAAGGGTTGGGAGGGTGGCCTAATGGAAGGTGTTTGCCTTACAAACACAAGGTGCAGGGTTTGAGTCTCACAAGAGATAATTGACTAGGCTTAAAATGGCTCGCAAGGGCAGTTAGCTTAGTATGAACCTATGAAGAAAAGAAAAGAAACTAACTCTTGTAAGCAGAGGGGGAAGCCCCCCTGCACCCCCCATGAGGGGGGCTGCACCCACCCACTCTTTAAATATACCAACTCCGAGATCGCAATACAGTGCAGAAAGGAAAGATTTCCCTGTACCGCACTGTAGTGCGATCTCAGAGTTGGTATATTTAAAGAGCGGGGTGTGTGTGGGGCACAGCACCCCTTGTGGGGGGTGCAGGGGGGCTTGCCCCCCCTGCTTACAAGAGTTAGTTTCTTTTTGTTGTGTTTTTTTTTTTTTACATTGTTCAAAATTATAAAACTTTGAACATACAAGTTCGATCTTGTAGTGTTCGAAGTTTTATAGCTTCGACAACGTAATAGGAATCCGATTTCACATCAGGTATTGATTGCATTGGTTATGATGTATATAAAATGCACAAAGAATGGCAGAAGAAAGTTATTATTAAATGCTGTAAATTAAAGGATGGATATAGGTATGGTTAAACAGAAGATGTATTATGTTATTATCATGTTAAATTTGAAAAATAAATCAGAAAAGTATGAAATAAAAAAATGGAAGCTCAGTATGTTTAACAATATGAATTATAAGATATTTAGTGTTACAAGAGGACGGCTGTGGTGGTGCAGTGGTTAGCGTTGCTGCCTCACAGCAAGAGGTTCTCCAGTTTGATCCTCGGCTGGGGTGCCTTCTGTGTGGAGTCTGCATGTCCTCCCTGTGGTCGTGTGGGTTTCCTCCGGGTCTTCTGGTTTCCTCCCACATCCAAAAGACATGCTGTAGGTGGATTGGACACTCTAAATTGGCCCTAGGTGTGAGTGCGTGTGTGTGTCTCCTGTGGAAGGTTGGGTGCCGGGCTGGCAACTCGAGGCAGTAAAACTCCACTGACAATCATGAGCAGACAGGTGTTCCACTGTGGCAAACCCTAACCAGGATAAGCCAGATGAAGTAACATGTTACAAGAAATATTTAATGAGATATTACAGGAAATTTTCCCTGAGGGCATTTTGGTGGTTAAATGGAGATGTAGCTATGGTTTACTGATATTAAAAATGGGAATTATAGATGAGATATTTAATCTTGAAGATGAGTTACAATGTTATGAGTGATGTGAGAACAGGTTTTGAATGTGTTGATGATAAGAGCTTATGGAATATGTTAAATGAATGTTGATTTTAGGGTACTATTTTAAGAGTGTTATGGTCTGTTTACAGTAAGGCTAGAATTTAAGGTTTAATTAATGGTTTATTTACTTCTCTGATACTTATGAAGAGAGGATTATGGCAAGGTTGTCATATGAGTGAGATTATTTTTTCATTAATTATAAATGTAGTAGTATGCCACATATCTAAGGATATGTGGGGTATATTATGTGAGGCATAAGATTTTGATACCAATTTTTTGTCATATGCAGATATTATCATTATAGCAAACATTAATATGTGAACTGGGAATAAAGTGTGTTTATGAGAATGGCAGAAGAAAGTTATTATTAAATGCTGTAAATTAAAGGATGGATATAGGTATGGTTAAACAGAAGATGTATTATGTTATTATCATGTTAAATTTGAAAAATAAATCAGAAAAGTATGAAATAAAAAAATGGAAGCTCAGTATGTTTAACAATATGAATTATAAGTTATTTAGTGTTACAGGAGGACGGCTGTGGTGGTGCAGTGGTTAGCGTTGCTGCCTCACAGCAAGAGGTTCTCCAGTTTGATCCTCGGCTGGGGTGCCTTCTGTGTGGAGTCTGCATGTCCTCCCTGTGGTCGTGCGGGTTTCCTCTGGGTCTTCTGGTTTCCTCCCACATCCTAAAGACATGCTGTAGGTGGATTGGACACCCTAAATTGGCCCTAGGTGTGAGTGCGTGTGTGTGTCTCCTGTGGAAGGTTGGGTGCCGAGCTGGCAACTCGAGACAGTAAAACTCCACTGACAATCATGAGCAGACAGGTGTTCCACTGTGGCAAACCCTAACCAGGATAAGCCAGATGAAGTAACATGTTACAAGAAATATTTAATGAGATATTACAGGAAATTTTCCCTGAGGGCATTTTGGTGGTTAAATGGAGATGTAGCTATGGTTTACTGATATTAAAAATGGGAATTATAGATGAGATATTTAATCTTGAAGATGAGTTACAATGTTATGAGTGATGTGAGGACAGGTTTTGACTGTGTTGATAATAAGAGCTTATGGAATATGTTAAATGAATGTGGATTTTAGGGTACTATTTTAAGAGTATTATGGTCTGTTTACAGTAAGGCTAGAATTTAAGGTTTAATTAATGGTTTATTTACTTCTCTGATACTTATGAAGAGAGGATTATGGCAAGGTTGTCATATGAGTGAGATTATTTTTTCATTAATTATAAATGTAGTAGTATGCCACATATCTAAGGATATGTGGGGTATATTATGTGAGGCATAAGATTTTGATACCAATTTTTTGTCATATGCAGATATTATTATTATAGCAAACATTAATATGTGAACTGGGAAAAAAGTGTGTTTATGAGTGTCTTAAGAATGTGGGATTAGAAATAAGAAAAAAAAAATAGAAGTGGGACAGGGGATATAGGTAGTGAGTGTTTCCAAGCTGAGTAGACTCATAGTTATATACAAGCATATACCTTGGCACTTTGAGTGGTACAGGAGCAAATATATGCAGTTGACAGTATCAGAAGTTGTAGATGGTGCTCAAAATAAGAGAAAAGCTCATTCAGTACTAGGAAAGGATGATAAGCGGTAGAGACGATGGAGTAGAAGATGAACTAATCGTTAGACTAGTAGGAGTAGGGGGTGCAAATTCAAGGCGATAAGTGGTCATGACAGGAAGGAACTGAGGGAGGTCAATGTCAAGTGTAACACCCCCCAATACTGCACTGCCAGAAATCCATTCAACTCAGGAGGGAAAAGAACCCATAGACTTCTTGTCTTTCAGCATCAAACATGAGTGTGATGTATGTTGAGCCACTGACACTGCAAGATACTAAGAAGAAGTGAGCTTTGCACTGATATATTGAGGCATCAGAAATCACAGTGCATTGTGTATTTTTATTTATTTTACATTTTTTGACCGAGATTGTCCGACTGAGCTGAAGAGCCCTTTTTTAGCACAGACCCGGGGAGAAAAGCTCCAAAATATTATACAATTTTCATTATAAATTAGCATTGTTACAGGATTATTACAAGGCATTAAGTAGCAATACAATGTTATACAGTGTCAATAATCAGGAGTATAGCATAACTATTTCAAGATGTATAAAAAGTAATATGTCATTAAGATGAGTATAGTTTTTGGGGTAAGTGGTTAAAAAACAAGTTTAGCATGAAGGCAAGACAATTACAATAGAATATTTCTTTGAGACAATTTGCTTAATAGATTTTAGAAGACAGTAGAAAGAGTAGTCAAGGAAGATTAGAGAGAGCTAGTGAGAAGAGTGAGTTAAGGCAGAAAGTAGATTAAGGTATGAGAAGTAGGGGATGTTAAGGAGGGAGAGTGCAGTGGCAGGACCAGTGACTTTTATAGTGCTCTTTGGTGACTGTCTTAAATTGTTTATGATGTGTAAGGATCCTGATTTCTAGTGGGAGCCTATTCCAGCCAGTAGTGGGGTGATGGCTATACATGTTGCGTCCCAATTTAGACTTGGGTTTGTAGATTTGTATTAGGTCTTGGTTAGAGTTTTGGAGAGATCTGAAGGGAGAATAATGGGAGATGAGAGGAGATAGTGCTGGACAGTAGGAATGCTGGTATAGGATAGAATGGATGATCTGGAGCTGGCAGAGAAGAAGCTGATGGGTAATTCAAGCCAGTTTAGGTGCTTTAGAGAGAGAGAGAGAGAGAGAGAGAGAGAGAGAGACAGTGATGAGATTTGTAGGTTTGTTGGGCAGCCAATCTAGCTACCTTGTTGAAGGTAGATTTGAGTTTGGTCAGGAGTGCTGAGTTAAGATTTGTGAGAATTTGAGAATTGTACATTAGACTGGGTAGAAGGTAAGTAAGAGAGAGTAATCTTGGCTTCAGAGGTAAGGAATTTCTTGTTACGGTAAAGAAGCCCTAGTTACGCCTAAGAGCTTAGTACTGGATTCTACCTGAATGGGAGTGTTATTAAGGGACTGTATGGGGAAGGAGGGTTTAATATTTATGAACTTTTTAGGTAGGAAGAGTAATAGCCTTGTTTTTTTAGGGTTAAGGATGACCTGGTTGTTGGAGAGCCAAATTTCAACTAAGTTAAAAGATGCCTGAGTAGCTGAGAAGAGCTTAGAAGTAGAGTTGGCTGTGGTGATGACTGTAGAGTCATCTGTGTATTGCACTAAAGAAGACCGAGGACAGGAGGTATAGAGCTGATTAGTAAAGATATTAAAAAGTAAAGGCCCTATGATAGACCCTTGAGTTACACCCATTTTGACAGGGAGAGGAGGGGAGAGTGCAGAGTGCCATCTCACTGATTGAGATCTATCAATGAGGGAGCAGGTGAACCATGCAACAGTATCAGAGGAGAAGTTGAGGTTATGCAGTTTGTGCAGCAGAAGAGAGTATGAGACAGTGTTGAAAGCTTTTGAGAGGTCCAAGAATAGGTAAGAAATAAGTTTATGATCATCGATAGCTATAGAGACAGTGTTGAGGAAGGATAATAGAGCTGTAGTGGTGCTATGTTTTGGTCTGAAGCCGTGTTGAGTGGGTGTAAGCAGATTTTCCTGTATTAGATACTGCATAACCTGGTTATGAATACATTTTGCTAGTACTTTAGAGAGAGGGGAGAGGATAGCAATAGGTCTAAAGTTGGAGATATCAGAGGAGTTACCTCCTTTGTGTATAGGTAGAGTGTAGCATTGTTTCCAGATGGAAGGGACTTTAGATACAGAGATAGAGCAATTAATTCGGATAGATACGGGGAGAGCAAGAGTGTCAGCTGCTAGTAGAAGAAAAGTGGAAGGAATATTGTTAGCTGATGCTGAACATGGTTTTAATTTAGAGAGTAGAGTTTTGATGTAGTTAGTAGGTACAGGTTTGAGGGCGAAGGTATTTGAGGAGATAGTATTAGGAGTAGGTTCAGAAAAGTTGGAGATGTTAGTAGTAGAGGAGTTTAGGTTAGGGTTCATTAGCTTAGATATTGAATCAATAAAATAGGTATTGAAGATAGTGGCAGTTTCTTCAGATGTCTTGTCTGGGCATAGATTGGGGGAGCTAAGATTACTGGGATGTAATATTTGGTTAATAGAGTTCCAGAATTTTTTAGGATTAGATTTTGGGGCTGTGGGAGGTTTGTTATAGAAGTCCTTTTTATCTTTGTTTATGTGTTTTTTTGTCAGATTTCTGAGTTCTTTATATTTTTGTAAGTCTGCAGAGAGCTTAGTTTGTGACCATTTTTTCCATAGTTTGTCTCTAGTTATCATAAGGGTACGAGTGGCTTTTGAAAGCCAAAGAGATATGGTGGACTTAATTTGGACTTTGCGAGGGGGAGCAAGTGAGTCTAAGATGCTAAGGAAGGTGGAGTTTAAAGCTAGAACTGCTTCCTCTAGTGAAAGCTGGGTAAGGAATTTCCAGTTTACTTTAGAGAGGAAGGCATTAAAGGTTTTGGGATGGAAGTTAGAGAGTTTACGACAAGTGATAAATTTAGGAGGTTTTGAGAAGTGGGGAGTGAATCTAAGCACTTTTATAGGGGAGTGATCACTCAGGGTGTTTGGTAGGGTTTCAGGGTTATGATATTTGGAAGGATTAGATACAAGTACCCAGTCAATAAGAGTACTAGATGTGGGAGGGTTGTTTGTATGGGTAGGTTGGGAGATTAGCTGTGTAAAGCCATATAAATTAATATGAATATTATAGTATGGATTGCTGAGAGTTAACCGGTTAATGTTGACATCCCCAAGGAGGATAGTTTCATTGGGGATGTGTTGAGAAAAATATGAAAGAATATTTTCGAGCAGAGGAATGTTGTCTCATGGAGGAATATAGATGGCTGCTACTGTGATAGTGATGTGGTCATTTATTTTAAGGTTAGCTGTAAGTAGTTCAGCAGGAGAAAAGGACGGGATAGGTTTCATAATACTTGTAATGGTGAGGGGGTTGGAGTAGAGGATGGCAACACCACTCCCTTTTTTGTTTTGGCGATCTATGCTATATTATAACCATGAGGGTGAATGTCTTTATCAGAGGTTTGGGGTTTTAGCCAAGTTTCTGTTAGGGTGACGACATCAGGAGTGTGGAAGGCTATCCAGGCATGGATTTCACTAACTTTGTTTAGAATACTACGGGCATTCATAGAGTAAAAGGAAATATGTTTTGAGAGGATGAGTTTATTAAGTTGGGAGAGGTAGAGTGATGCATGGTGGGGTGATGGATGGGCCCAGGATTTGGATGTATGTCTCCTGATAGAAGCAGGGCTACATGAAGTTGGTAAAGTTTGAATTTAAATGGGTTGTAAGTCAAAAACTTAGTCTTGGTTTTAGATGCTAGAGAGTGAGTGGGAGGAAATTTGACTTTAGGCAGAGAGATGTTTATGGAAAAGATAGAGGAGACTGTAATAGAGTACTGCAGAGATGAGAAACAGTTAGTATGGGGGTTAGTGGAATCTCTGTGGATAGGTGGTAATGGAGTAGCACAAGATGTAAGAATGAGAAGGAGAAGTAATGGAGGCAAGAGGAAAATGGAGAGGGTTACAAAAGCCATGGCCTAATGTAGGCAAGTAGGACTGGGATGGAGTGAGGAGTAGATAAGGAACTAAGAAAGGTAAGTTGTTGGACCTGTTAGAGAGCTGAAGTAAAATTTAAGTGAAACAACCTGTAGGGGGAGTAGGAGATATGTAGGAAGAAGAAGGATTTGCAGCAGACTAAACTATGAAGTGATACGTAGGGGAGGGTAAGGTGTTTAGAATTTTACAGCAGACAGGAAGGGGTGGAGTTAGGGGAGCAAGGATTAGGTAGTTAGGTATAAAGAAAATGATATGGGGGGTGGGTGGGAGCGGGATTGGCCAAGAAGAGTCACCACAAGAAACAATCAGCAGAGCAGGAGGGAAAGAGTAAGGAGCACACAGTGAGAGTCAGCAGGTAAGTAGAAAAGGTGGGGAGGTGTAGACAGAGAAGGAAGAGATGTAATAGCGAGGTGTACACAGGTATTGGCAGTAACATGTTGTTGTTTCTTTCGGCTTTTCCCGGTTAGGGGTTGCCACAGCGGAACTCCGGTCCACTAATGATTGGTAGTTGATTTTTACATGCCAAGTTACCAGCCCTGATGCACAACCTTCAATGAAGGTACACCCCTTCACGCATGTCTCAACGTAGAAGACACTCTAGCTGAGAATCGAACCGGACAGCGTCTTACTGTGAGGCGACAACGCTACCGCAGCACCACCACCGCGGGTGGGTATTAGCAGTAAGATAAAAACAGTTAAAAGGAAACCACAAACAGAAAAACAAAAAGAGTATAGCTAACTAGATGGCAGAGAAAGTCAGAGGCAAGGTTTCTAAACAGGTGAGTATGGGGGGGGGGGCTCTCAGTGGTATTCAGGTATCCTGTACAGTAGACAAAGTAAGACTACTTTATGGTATGAGCTTAGAACATAATTTTAGTGTAAATTGGCTATACAATAAAGCACATGCGTAATTCCAGGAGTTGGAGCAGTATCAGTAAAGGTAGACACAGTCTTGGGGGAATACACTTTGCTTTAAAACCTAGGGAAAACAGGAGGGGAGAGAGTGTGTTGAATATAAAAGCTTAGGGAAAAAAACAAAAACAACAGAGGTACTATACATGCAACTACTGATAACAGCTTGAGAGGCATTAGTTGATATAAAATATGAAAAATACAGAAAAAAAATAAAATAAAGTACATATGATATTAACTTTACAGATTAGAGCAGTAACAATGTGAGACAAAAGTTCAGTAACTTACTTCTGCTATAACACTTTCACATAAACAATAGTAAAAAATATTAACCATGATGTCTTAGTGTAAAACAACTGACAATAAAAATGTCTGCTGTAGTTCATGTAGTAAAACATGTACCATTTTGTAGTTGAAATAATCAGACTAACTGAGATATGAGAATATAGCTAAACAGAAGTTCTATACTTTAACACTTGAATTCTACAAGCCAGGTTAAGGAGTTAAAACAATTGGGAGTCTCACGGCAACAGAAATTAGAACTAAACAAAATGAGCTATACTTCACATCCATAAGACTGCTACTAAAAGTATTTGACATAGAGGACATGCCATAAAGCAGTCACTGTACAAGTTAAATGCCCAATAATGGCATTCATCTGCTTGTGATCTTTTATTCCCTAAGTAACTGGTGAGCCATAATGCTTACACAGGTTTGCTTTGTGAAATAGCACTGAAAGCTATCTTTAAGTCCAAGTAAATTGTAGCAATGCATTTTCCATTGTGAACTTCGCCATGGTTATATCTTACCAGGTCCATAAGAGCCATATTGGTTCCATGTTTGTGCCCAAAACAATGTTGAGTGTGCAGTAATAAATAACTGCTTTGTAGGTATTTCCCGAGTTCCCTAAGGATACACATTTTCCTTATTTTCAGAGCTGTAGAATTGAGACAACAAATTGGCAGTAGTTGAGGGATGGAGAGGGACTACCATTAGGAAGGACAGCTAGGAGAGGTAGTTTCCAGCCTACACAGGGTACTACTCCTTCATTTAGAGAGTGCTGATAAAAATGGCATTTGATGGACATTGGAGGAAGCAATTATCTTGAGAAGTTTTGATGGAAGGTTGTTAGTGGCTGGGGTCCCTGATTCCATTTTTTGTGATAGTTATCCAGACTACGGATGTGCAGACTGTTACAAGAGAAGAGGTATTCTTGTGGTAGTGCATTAGGTCTGTACTATTTTATGGATTGCCGATGCATAGCCCATGCCTTTTAACATATATATTATTGCTACTGATGTGTAAGCCAGGATCGAGTGGCTCTATATTCTTCTGCCTGCGTTAATGCAGTGGACCTTAATCTTTGCACTGTACTGCTCACTTATTTTCATTTATGGCTTAATGACAGGCAGTCATTTGTGTACTTTGTACATGGTGTCAGCTACACTCACTCTTCCACTGAATGCTTTTGTTATATTCTTATTTTCTGTGGCTTTCTATTCAGTGTCTGCTACCAGGTGGTTCTCCTTGTTTCATACTTCTTCCTCAAACCATAGGCTACTGATGACCTAACATACAGGGGAGGGAAATGTTTCTGAGAATTCTGGGGTGGAAGGTAGACAGGAGTATAACCAAGTGCAACATCTTGGGCACTGCTTAGTAGATATTCTTAACACAAGCTGACTTTCCCAGTTATTGCGCTATTATTTATTTATTTATTTATTGATCGATTGACATTTGAGTACCAAAAAAGTCCAAGTGGGTAGGAGCCCATTTTCAGAGGAGGCCTGGGGAGAAAAGTTCCAAAATATTACAAACCATTTAAGAATAATACTTTTACACTCTTTGAAACTAATGCAAAACAAATGCAGTTTAAATAATTATGCCAAATCTGAAATAATATGAAAACATTGCTTAAGAATAGATACAAGTTATATGACAATGATATTAATTAATATTAATATTAATATTATTAATATATAATTGTACTTAGAGAAATTTTAGCCAGTTCATAGAGAAAAATAAGGGTAAGTTAGTATAATACAAACAGGAATTGCAATACAAAGTGAGAGAAAAGCAGGCTTATGGTACATTTAGAGAGAGAAAGTCAGGGGAGAGAAAGTGATACAAGTAAGGAAGTGAGTGAAGAAGGGAAACTAAGGAGATGTGAGGCATAAAATAGGTATTTGTCCACATTTAAGGATATCGTTTATTCTGCTGTTGAGCAAGAACAGAGCCAGCTTTTGGCTAGGAAGTCTTTCAGAATGGTTTTAAGGATGGGATGGAGGGTATTGACCTGGTGGATAGAGATAAGGCATTCCACACCTTAACAACATTTTACAAGTGTAGACAACCCCCAGCAGATTTGATAGGTTTGTGGACAAACAGGAGTTTTTGGTCACTGGATCATAATGACTATCAAGGAACATCGTTGTATAGAATTTATTTAGTGTTGACCAGCAAATGGATTCTGAGTAATTTTATAGGTGGTGAGAAGCTGTATATATGTTAGCTGATGGGGTAGTTATGACCAGTTTGCTCTTTTTAGTGCTATACAGTGGTGGTTCTGAATGGGGTACTTGCTACAAATTTAGGAACTCAGAGTTGTTTAAGTTTTGATATTTTCAATGCCTGAATATTAGTAAGGATGGGAACACCATAAAGATGTGTGGGGAGGAGATAAATAGTTGCAAGTGTGGCTTTAGTTGTGTCAGTGAGAACGTTTTTTGGCTGTATAAAGCATCATTAATTTTTGATGAGTTTTTCTTATGCAGTGTTGTATATGCAGGTCAAATTTAAGATTATCATCCACTATCATCCTTAATAATTTGCAATGAGAAGTGACTTCAATGGCTGTATTATCATGAGAAAGAACTTTAAATTTTGTTTTGGAGGTATACCACATTGTCAGATGTGCAAATGAGTGGGGAATCATCTGTCTATTGTATTAGAGAGGCCTGTTGTATGAATATGTGGATTGACCTGTTTATATGGATTGGGACAGGGTAGGCAATGCTATTGGATGCTTTTTTAAGGTATTCATTTGGAAGGTCAGCAGCTTTGGGCACAAGTTTGAAGGTGGAAGTGGATGTGTGGCTGCTGGGCAGGGTAAGGACTAGATGTTGAAATGTTAATTTGTTGAGAAGTGTTAAAGTGACTCACACATGGGCATTTGCAGGGGAAAGGGTATTGCTACAATCTGCAGTTACTCAAATATCTCCTACACTACCATTTGTAGCCACCTCTGCCACTGGCTCAAGTTTCCACCCAAGTCATGGTGTCTGTCATACACAGTGTGCAGTCTGAAAATGTTCACTGTTTTTTTTTTCTTCACTGGTGAGTTTAATTAACTGAAACTGTTTGTATTCCAACTTTTGGACATTTTACTTTATTTAATTGTACTAGACTAGTACTAGACTAGAGGTTGCTCACTAAGAATGCATTATTTTCTTGACATTTTCCAGTGTAACTTGTAGGAAAGGGGTAAGAGTGAGGGATGTTGGGGCTTGTAATATTCTCACTGTTGTAAACAGTGAGCTTTGAAAACTGGTGGCAAAGCTGCACAGTATTGTGAAGACATTAGGTGAAGTATCTGTATGGAACTACGCAAGGCCTGCACATCTCACAGACTTCAACTTATTAGCCCCTGTCTGTCAAATACTTTTCAATCATCTTCTGCCAAGTAAGTCTCAAGAGAATGTCTCAGGTCTAATTTGATATCTCAAAGACCTTTGCCATTTGTCACCTTTTGCTTGTGTTACTAATAAGCTTTTTTACTGCTGTGGTAAGAGTGCACAGAATTACTATTTTGAATGTATTTATTTTCCTTTGTCCATTTTGTTGATGCTGAATTAACTGACATGCTCCACTTATCCAGATATCCTTTTCATGGTTAGTTTTTTATCACACATTTCTTGCACTGTGCATCTTTATACCATTTCTCATCGACAAATATTTGCACTGAATACTTGCATAATATTCTGTGTTTCTTCCCCTGCTTTATAATGCAAGACGGAAAACAAAAAAGCTGCAGCTATGTTCTAAATCACATCCATGGTCTTTGACTTTTCATTAAAATGATGTATAAGGACCACTTCTTTTTGCACCGTCACAGGCTGGGGTGTATTTCTTTTCCCTGTATGGCTGAAATGTATTTGCAGATCTCTATAACCCTGTGTTTATTTTATCCTCAGTCACTCATTGCCTTTATGTAAAAGAATTTACCTGCTGCTTTTGTGCTTACTGCTTGCTTTATATGTTATACAGTCTCAATGGTCGGACTAATTAAATAAGTAACAAATAAAGTACAAAGCTACCAGTCTTCTCGTTTGATTTTGACTTCACAGTCTGAGCCCTATGCCTACTTTCAGAATCACACCCCAGGATGTACCTTATCAGTAATTGTCAGCACTTCTTAATACACAGAGTGAACAACTTTGTTTCATCTCTTACAGCAGTGTGGATTATGATGCTCCATGATTAACTGCACTGTTTCATGTGCTTCTGCATAATAATGAACTGTTCATAATTATTAATGCTAATTGGCTGAGGTCCACATTCCCTCAGCGCTCATCACCATAAGATGTTATTCAGAATAAAGTCATTACAGAAAAGTGACTCAGAAAATCTGTCTTCACAATTCTGATTTAAAATATTTTATTTTAATCAGTAAAATAAACATTTGTATCTAAAAGGCCTTAGTGTGTAACAAATATTAAAATTTAGAGTTTTGATAGATCTTTGCTAGCTATACAACATTGCTTTAATTTTATTGTACATTTATTGACATTTTGTTCTCTCTTATCTGTTATGATGCCTGTCATTTTAGAACTCAGATGGATGATACTCTAGTCATTTATGTGCCGTTAAGGAAGTTATAAGCAAAGGGTCTGTATACCCTTGTGTAACTTTGAAAGTGTGTGCGCGTGTGTGTGTGTGTATGTGTTTTGTGTGTGTGTTATATGTGTTGTGTTTGTGCCTGGTTAAGTTTGCTTCATTTAACTTAAACATCCCCATTTATGAATCAAATCTATATGTCCTATTACACTTTGGAAGTCTGTCTGATTGTCTCTGTCTCTATTTCTTTTGGCCTTTTTTTTTGCACATCATTATTTCATGTTTTGCTTTAGTTTAAGCTGTGGAATATTTATTGTTGCGTTTTCCACTGCGGGACAACATTAGAGCAAATGAAGTACAAAAGACAGAGAAGGGCATGAGTTCTGGCACTTTTAGTTTCAGTTTATGTTGTCGACTTTGCAACGTCTGTTAAACTGCGCATGTTGATACACAAGGTTTGGATTTTGCTGCATATATTATTTTCAAGTCTTTGCAAGATTTCACAATCTGCTTAGTTAATCATTAAAAAGATGTTTGAAGTCTGACAGTATATCATAATTACATTAAGTTTATTTTATTTTATTTATTTATTTACAGTTTGTTTACCTGGAATGTCCACTGGGCCAAAAAGAGCCCATTTTCAATGGAGAACTGGAGAGAAAAGCTCCATTATAACATGTAAGCAATTGTACAATTAACAAGTATGCAAGTTATAACGTAGCTTCAAGGAAATAACATCATGCAAAAAAGGTATAACATATAATAAACAGAAAAAAAGAAACTTAGGTAAACAAAAAATTATGGACTAATGAGTCGTATCAGAGCCTTAAAGGCACCATCGACAATAACACATTTTTAAGTATATTATAAATATGTTAAACATTTGAGAACTGTTGTTGGCTGAACTGTATTAAAGTATTATAGAGTAAAAAGGTATTCTGGGTTAGTAGTTTAAGGTATATAATAAGCAATAAATATTAGGGAATGAATAACATAGGAAAGGTACAGGAAGATAAGAGTAGTGCAGATATAGTATTGAAATGAGTTGAAGGGGATAGAGTCGAGTAATAGGGATAAGATAGAGGGGAGTCAGGTGAGGTGAAAGCAAGAGCATTCCCAGTGAGAACAGAGAATGGAATGGAGCAGAGTCTTGAAGGAGGAGTGGTTCTTGGTGGTATGAATGTGTGGTGGAAGGGAATTCCAGAGTCATGCTAGGGAGATGGATAATAGAAATGTACCAGGAGTACGTGCGGGTTTGTACACTTCAAGCAGATTCTGATTGTTGGACCTGAGTAGTCAATCAGGCAGGTGCATTTTTAGAATAGAGGTGAGGGAGGGGCAGTGAGTGGATTTAAAGATGAGTCTGTGTGTATTTGATAGTTGAATATAAGAGAGATAGTTAGACATTTCTAGCCAGTTCATGGTGTGGAGGGCATCACAATGGTGAGAGAAGAATTTGGATCTGGTAGCAAACTTAGCGATTTTATTGTAGCAGGAAGATAATTTTGTCTTTAGTGAGAATTGAAAATTAGTAAGGAGAGGGGCTCCATACAGGAGGGAGGGACTAATGTAGGTAATAGAGAGACATGCTTTGTTGAGGGGTAAGATAACGACTGTGGTGATAAAGCATAGTTAGCTTTGGTGAGTTTTTTTATGTTAGTTTTTAGGTGAATATCAAATTTTGATTGCTCATCAATAATAACCCCTAGTAGCTGTGCATGGTGGACAATTGCAGTAGAAGTGTTGTTTTTGGCTAGTTATGGAGAAAGCATTCTTGTCAATATTGCTACATTTGGAAGGAGTGAATAGCATGATTTTGGATTGAGCTGCATTGAGAGCTAGGTGGTTACTGAGCATCCAATGCTCGGTAGAAGAGAAGGCTTTCTGAGTTAATTCAATGAGTGTGGGGAGGGATCTGGCAGAGAAGATGACTGTGGATTCATCCGCGTATTGGGCAAGTTTAGCATTAGGGATACATTAATGGAAGCCATTTATATAGATATTAAATAGTAATGGGCCTGGTATAGAACCCTGTAGAACACCAGTCAGAGTATTAAGGAACAAAGAAGTGCAGTTTTTCCACCTGACAGCTTGTTGCCTGTCAGAGAGGTAGCTGGAAAACCAGTTAATAGCAGCGCTTGACAGATTGAGATGAGAGAGTTTGGACAAGAGATGATTGTGAGAAATAGTGTAAAAAGCCTTAGATAAATTGAGAAGCAGAGTAGATATAAAATTACCAGAGTCACATGCATGGTTGACAGTTTCTAGAAAGGAAAGGAGAGTGGTGGTGGTGGTGGTGCTGTGCCTGGGTCTAAATGCATGTTGTGTGGGGGTTAGCAGCTGATTGCCAATGAGGTAGGGAAGGACTTGTAGGTGAATACATTTTTCGAGAATTTTAGAGATGGGGGATAAGATAGCTATTGGTTTGAAGTTAGAGATAGCTGCGTTGTTGCCCCTTTTGTGAAGGGGAATAATAAAGGCCTTTTTCCAGAGTAGGGGTACATATGATTCTTGAATTGAACAATTTATTAGGATTGAAATAAGGAAAGTGATGCCATCGGCAGCTAGCTTAAGAAACTTAGATGGATGGTCATCCGGTGCATTTGAGCTCGGTTTGAGGTTTTTGTAGGAGTTTTTTATGGCGGAGATAGAGATAGGTTTAATAGTAAAAGGAGTGAGTTGAGTAGTTTCAGTGCTTGAGAGGGTTAAATTAGGAGTGGTGGATGGAGCTGAAATTGGAGTATCTTTTGGAAAGGATGAGGTGAGTTTGGTATTGAGTCAATGAAGGAGTTGAATTGACTAGCCAAGTAATGATCAAGGGAGTTTGGATCAGGGCAGGGGTTATAGTTTTTACCACGCTAGAGGAGGGAAGAGATACTATTTCAGAACTTTTGGGGTTGGTTTTGGGATTGTTTTGCAGTATAAAGTAGTTGGATTTGCAGTCAGCTGCAATTTGTTTTTTGACTTTGTTTCGAAGTCGCTTATATTCGGTCAGATTGATGGGAGTTTTGTATTTCTGGTATTGTTTCCATGATTTGTCTCAGAGATGCATGAGGGTTTTAGTTTCCTTGGTTATCCAAGGGACAGTGTTGCATTTGAATCTTTTAGTTCTACATGTTTAATAGGTTGGTAAATGTAGTATAAACGTAGGTAACAGCATTGTCCAGGGGAGGGTTTTTAGGGGGTTCCAGTTAGTGTTTTTTAATGAGTCAGACATTTGTGGGTTGAAGTATTTTAGTGATCGAGCAGAGATGTAGTTATGATATAGATGAAGCGGGGAGGGTGAGTGATAAGCAAAAGCTGGGAAATAGTCCCTGAGGGAGTCGGTAAGGTACCACTATCAGAGATAACGTGAGGATGAGAAACTAGTATCCAGTCCAGAATGCTACCACAGTAGTTGTCTTTAGAGGGTCTAGTAGGTGAGTTCATTAATTGGGTGAAGCTATATAGGTTAATATTTTAGGAGGTTGTGGGAGATTGTATAGTACTCCAGTTAATATTAACATCACCTAGGATTATAGTTTTGTTGTGTATGTTAGATGAGAACCAGAAGAGGATATCCCCTAGAATAGGGATGTTGTCACCTGATGGAATATAAAGGGCTGCTAGGCATATGTTTTTATGGTCATTAATCTTTAGGAAGGCTAGAGATAGCTCAGCAGTAACAAATTGGGGTGTAGGCTTAGTATAAGGTGTCACTGACACCGAGGAAGAAAAGAGAAGAGCTACTCCTCCACCCTTCTTATGGGTTCTGTCATTTCTTATGATACTATACTTGAGTGGAGTGATTTCAAAGTTTTTTGTATGGGGTTTTAACCAAGTTTCAGAGATTGAGAGAATCTCAGGGTGATTGTGGAGGAGCCAGGCATGGAAGGTGGGTATCCTGTTGCATAAGCTTTGAGCATTTAATGTAGCAAATATGAGAGATCTATGCATGAGAAAAGAAATTGTAAGGGTGTGCTAGGTGGCTGGATGTGGGTCCAGGGTTGGGATGTATGTCATCAGAAATAAGGGTAGAGATAAGTAGAAGGAGGTAGAAGAAAAAGTGTTTGGAATGGTTAGTTTTAGAGTTGAGGTTATGGAGATAGGTATGGTTTGGATAGTGAGGAATGCAGACAGAATTTTTGTTGACAGGTATAAGTTTTCAGATGAAAAGAAGAGTGTCATTGTAATTGTAGAGATAAGGAGAAAAATAGGTAGTGGGACTACTATTTGTTGGTGTATATAGTGGTTGTATGAAAATAGGGGGAGTGATATATTTTAGGGAGGCTGGTGAGATAGTGAAGGAAGGAGAGGAAGGTAGGAAGTATTATTAAGGGTAGAGTTAGTGTGGGCCTTGTACGCATGATAGTTTATGACTGTCTAGTAATAGTGGGGAAGGGTGGAATTAATTGGCTGGGATTGACAATGGACTGGATTGGTTAGTATTGCTAGCTAGAAGGAGTACAGTAGTAAGGGGAATGATAGATGGGAAGTGAAGAGGGGAGGTTAATGATATGCGGTGGGTAAGGAAGGGGAAGATGAATTTGTCGGTGGGGACAGTAGTGATTGGTTGAAAGTGGAGTAGGAGTGGTTATTGGGATATAAGTATAGATGCACTGGGGGAGGGTGGAAACTGTGGGCAGGGTAGGGTAGCAGAGTGAACCCGAGGGGCAAATGGAGAGGGTAGAGCCAAGGAGGAGATGGGGTCGCCCAAGAAACCAATCACACAGGCACTATGATTGATATTGAGCTGATGACGAGTGCAGAGGTAAGTGTAATTATGGTGCTGTACTGTAGCTCAAACCTCTGGGAATATCTAGTAGCTAACAAAACTGAAATACACAAAGTACTTTGAAATGCATACTGAAAATGCTGGGGCTGCTAAGTAAGCAGAATTATAGATCTGGAGGGTGGGGAAAGCTGCTATTAGTAATACTAAAAAGAAGAAATTACTGAAAATGTGGCACAGAGTGCACTGGAGCTGCAAAGTAAGAGAGCTAAAGCTATGAAGAGGGTATATACTGCCACCTTCATGTGAAATAGCAAGAGCAATGTACACTTTCAAGAAACAGGCAAGGGAGGTAACAAAACCGGGGTGGAAGATTGGGAATGAAGATCACAGTAAGCAGCTAACGTGCATGCCGAGGATCACCTGTGATATTCCTTAAACAGATTAAATAGCAGTGACAAGTTAAAACAACAGACACGCTGTTATCCTTGTAAAGATAGTACTTTTAGAATGCTGAAAGGAGCCAAGGAATGGTAGTCCCAGGAGGTCTTTCTTTGTTAGCTCAACAATGTTAAAATTGGATGGGGAGCACCCAAGGTGAGAAATAAAAATAGACCCGAGCAAGCTGCAAAAAAAAAAAAAAAGGGAGAAACAGAATTGAAAGGGAATAAAACAGCTAGGTGTACAGATTAACACAATGTGAACTAAATAGGATAGTGGAAAAGAAAAAAGGAGAAAAAAGAGCATATAAGTATAGAAAGGTGGAAAATAGTAAAATTCTATATTCAATAATGCTATATTCAACTGGACGTATAAGAGAATTTAAGTACCTTTATCTGCTCTTTTTTTTTCAAAAAAATACAGTATTTAAATTGATTTTAACTGTGTGGAAGGAATATTCACTGAACTGGAAGTTTTCACTCTGCTCTCATTCACTCTGCTCTTCAGTTAGTCCCACGCACCCTCCCTGTTTTTGTTTTGGTGTTAATCTTAGTGGCCTTGCAACTGCCCGCCCCTCTTGTAAATTTGTGTTTGGATACTCCTTCTGGGCCCATCTCATTTGCTCACTCAACTGAGTGCAGTGAGATCATATTCTGATTTCAGGCACTCCTACTGTGTACAAAGAGAGCATCTGGGAAACAGAAAAAAAAATTAAGCTTGTTTCCTGCCTTTCCTGTTAAGTGGTATAGACTATTTTTAGGCTTCTGAGCCCCCAAGCCCTTCTGTGTTGGAAGGAAGCCTTCTAGCTTAGTTTTTTTTTTCTTATAACTAGCCAGTTTTCTAGTTTCAGCACTCAAATCTGTTTCTTTGATCTCAGCACTTGTTCAGAAAAAAAAAAAAAAAAAAAAAAAAAAAAAAAACATTTCATCTGCTTTTACTGTACTTGTGTTTCTACCTACTTTTTTTACTTTTGCATCATCTTAAAAGTACTCAGTTGTATTTATTACTGCTTGGTGTAACTCATTCTAAGCCTTTTGGTTTAAACACCTGGGCTTCGGACCAGTTGTTTTGTACTGAGAGGGTTTGTGGTCTGCACTGTAGTGGCAGAACAGGTAGCTTACATCCTTCCAGGTTGGGAACTGGGAACTGCTGACTGAGGGCACAGTGTCTCTTATTCTAAAAGTGTATTAATTCTGGTTTAAGCACTTGGGCTTTCAGGCCAGTTATTTTACATTAAGAGGGTTTGTGGTCTGCACTCTTGTGGGAGGAGAGGCTGGACTCTGCCCTTCTGAGCTGGGAATTTCTGGTTGAAGGCTTATAGTGCATGCATATCTGAACTGCTTCTTACTGAAGTTGGTGCGCCTTGTTTGCTGTGGCATAGACTGGATTCGGGCCTGCTGGATCTAGCTTTGTTTGTGTAACTTGAGCACTAATCCAGGCATTCTCTAAAGTATTCAATTGTATTTATTACTGCTTGGTAGTAACTTGATTAAAGTGTAGCTATCATTCTAAGTCTTTTGGATTAAGCACTTGGGCTTCAGACCAGTTGTTTTACATTAGGAAGGTTTGTGGCATGCACTGTGGTGGCAGGACAGGTAGCTTTCATCCTTCTAAGTTGGGAACTGCTGATTGAGAGCCCAGTGTCTGTTATTCTTAAAGTGTATTAGTTCTGGTTTAAGCACTTGGGCTTCAGGCCAGTTATTTTACATTAAGAAGGTTTGTGGTCTGCACTCTTGTGGGAGAAGAGGCTGGACTCTGCCCTTCTGAGCTGGGAATTTCTGGTTAAAGGTTTATAGTGCCTGAATATTTGAACTGTATCTTACTGAAATTGGTACACCTTGTTTGCTGTAGCATAGACTAGATCCAGGCCTGCTGAATCTAGCTTTGTTTATATGCTTGTTGTTTGTTTGCTTGTTATTTCCCTGGAATGCTAATTCCACCTAATACGTGGCTTCTCAGCACTTCTTTGGATCACTAGTGATATCTGCATTGCTTACTGTACTTATTTCCTTGTTTCACTTGAAAGAAAGTTACTGTTTGTCGTTTTTGCATTTAAGTTACCTGTAACACATTGCACTTAAGTTACCTGGCACTTGCTCACTAAAGCAATTATATAAGTCAGCACTAAAAATTAAAAGCACTACACCCTCACTCCCCACTGGCCCTGGTTTTCAATTATTAAGGAATTCCCAATATTATTCTAGCATGTCCAAAGGTCAGTTGTCAATCTCCTCTCTGGTCCAGCTGGTGAATCTGGGAATCTTGAGGCAATGTTACAACTGCCTCATGTACACAGACAACCCTCTCCTCCTCCCAACAAATTCCAACACATGTGAGAGATGCAACCATATAGCCAAACTGGAGGCTAAGCTCTCTCAACTCAGTACTGGCGTAACCAGTCAGGAGGAGAAGGAAACCACACTCACTACAATTCCAGTCTCACATAGACCTACCACAACAGCAAACCAAACACATAAACACACAAAAACATACTCGGAGGCTCTAAATAAAGATCTTCCAAAGCAGCAGAGACCTCCAAAGCAGACACCCAAGCAGCCGCTACCCCAAAACAAAACACGTGCAACACATATCTCACAAAGCCAGTGTGCTGAACAGTCACAGCCCTTAAGACTAAACAACACACCTGATACACTTGTAATAGGTGACTCTATCGTCAGGCACACTGACGTCCCGCTCACCAGGCTGAACAAGGAGAGGGTCACTGTGAGCAGCCTGTCAGGCGCTAGGATCCGCCACATAACACAAGCACTCAGGTCACTCCAAGGCAAGTACAAATATGACTCAGTCATTGTCCATGCTGGTGTGAATGACCTGAGACGTACCTCCCTGGACTACATGAAAAGAGACATAAAGGAGCTCTCTGAGCATGTAGCCCAGGCCGGTATGACCCTGACCTTGAGCAGCATCTTACCCTCACCAAGAAGGATGCCACAATATGAAGACAAGATGATCAATTTCAACAATTGGCTTAAGTACTGGTGTCATTCAAAGGGGATCCAATGCCTGTCAGCTTGGGATGATATGCTCGACAAGCCACAATGCTTCGCTAGGGATGGCTTGCACCTGTCACCCCTGGGCTTTCAGATATAGGCAAAGGCTCTTGCTACCCCCATAGTGCCTTTTTTAGGCAAGGCTCAAAAGACAAACCCACCTCCATAGGTATCACAAGGGATAAGAAACTAAGAATAATGCTACTCAACGCCAGAAGTCTAAACCTCAAGATGCACGCACTCGAAACTCTCCTTAGCATGGAGAACATCGATATCTGTGCAGTAACAGAAACCTGGTTCAGGGCTCCCGAGAGCACCCCAGCACTACCAGGTTATACCTCATACCATGCTTTTCGGCCCCAAAACTTGGACTGAACCACAAAAGGAGGGGAGTATCGATATTCATCAAAGATACCCACACCTCCAGGTTGGTGGCAAAGCACGAAGCATCAGAGACTATCCATGTGCAACTAGCAGTGGGTAAAACTGCCTTCCAGTTTATAGCCTGCTACAGACCACCCTCCCAAACCCAGGAACCCCACTCGGCCTTCCTGAGAACACTGGAAAATATGAAGGTCTCTCCAAACACCATTATATTGGGCGACTTCAACTACCCAAACATAGACTGGGAGCATTACTCTAGCTCCAACACCCTAGCCCAAAGGTTCCTAGAATTTATAAACTCAAATGCTATGGAACAACTTGTTACCACTCCCACAAGTGGGGAAAACATACTGGACCTGATCATCACCAACATGGGGACTCTGTGCTCCAGACCAGAAGTGTATCCCTCACTGGTAAGATCAGACCATAAACAAATCTCACTGGATATTCACATCCCGACCCCACCACCTGCCCAGAAAACCACAGTGAAAAACTTCTCTAAAGCAAATTTCACACTCTTTAAAACTGAGGTGGAACCCTTCAAAGCCCCCGGGCCTGTGGAAAATATGGCCCAGACCGCAGAATCCTTTATAAATGCATTCTATGAATACCTTCAGGAATGCATGGATCATGCGATCCCAAATAAAACCAAGACCCAATCCTCCAAAGGCAGAAGTCCTGTCTGGTGGACCCCAGCCATAAACAAACTATACAATAGAAGGAGGAAGCTACTAAATGATAGAGCAAAATCCCAAAAAGGGAAGGCATCACTGATCAGTATTAGCAAAAACTACGGGCACACATAAAATTGTCTAAGGCCAGCTTCGAGAGAAAAATTGCACAGGACACTAAGGATAATCACAAGGCTTTCTTTAGTTATGTTAGGATCCTGGGTGGTAATTCCCAGATATGCTCAGAATTAGTCCAAAATGACAAAAAATACACCGGACCCACAGACATTGCCAACATCCTAGCTGGCAGGTTCAGCACAAACTCCCCCCCCCTCCCCACCAAAAGGGCAAATATCTATCCCAGCAGAGTGCTACCCCCCCTGACATCTCAGATGCTCAGGCAAGAGCCGTCCTCTCCAATGCAAAAAACACAGCATCAATGGGACCAGATGGTGTCCCGGGCTGCGTCCTACATGAACTCCAAGAAGAGCTAAACACAAACATAAAACTACTGTTCAATCTCAGCCTTACTACAGGATATGTGCCCAAAGAGTGGCGTACAGCAACAGTGGTCCCTCTCCATAAAGGTGGTGCCTCAACAGATCCTGGAAACTATCACCCCATAAGCCTGACTAGCTTGGTCTGCAAAGCTATGGAAAGGATCATCATGGACCTCATAAATAAAGATATTGGGGACCTACAAACACTGGATCCTACCCAGTTTGGCTTTGTTAAGGGCAGATCCTGCCTCTTAAACCTGGTTGATTTCTTTGAAACAGTCACCAAGGCCATTGACGAGGGGAAGGTGGTCCACACAGCCTACCTGGACCTCGCAAAAGCCTTCGATACAATACCCCACTCGGGCATTATAGATAAGCTCACCAGCTTAAATATAAACCCCTATGTCACTAGATGGATTGCAAACTGGCTCAAGGACAGAACCCACATGGTTAGAATTGCTGGAGCCATGTCAGACTCAAACCAGTTACAAGTGGTGTCCCACAAGGCTCAGTCCTGGGACCTCTCTTGTTCGGTATATATTTCTCGGAGGTACAGGCCAACACGGAAGGACTGTGGCTGACCAAGTTCGCAGATGACTGCAAACTGGGCGCCATAATCGACTCTCCAGTCGACACAAGCATCCTCCAAAAGGGCCTCATAGAAACAGACAACTGGTGCCAGAGCCATGGCCTCAAGCTAAATGCCAAAAGTGTATAGTCATCCCCTTTGGCAAAAACAAAGTGCCCACAAATTTCCACATAGGTGGTAATCCATTAAGTACAGAAGAAGTCATTAGGGACCTGGGGACCCAAGTTGATAGCAATCTCTCATTTGACAACCACGTGGCCAAAGTGGTTAGAAAAACATTTTATATAGCCCACCTAATCATGAAGGGATTCACATCTAGATCAGGGGACGTCATCGTGCCTCTTTACTCATCCCTCATCAGGCCCATAATTGAGTACAGTGCCCCTTTTGGGATGTACCTTACCAGACACCTGCAGCAACTGGAAAGACCCCAAAAGTACCTCACCAAGAGGATCAAAGGGCTCAAACAGATGCCATATGCTGCCCGGTTAAAGAAACTCCAGCTCTACTCAGTGGCATACCACCTGTTCAGAGGCGATCTGTGCCTGACGTATAAAGCCATGTCCAACCCGGAATTAATGGACATGCTGCACCTCAGAAAATCCAAATCCCATTGAGCTACGCGCTCGAGAGACTTGAACCTCAGCACTGAAATAAATAGGACATGCTGGAAGGACAGATTCATAACCCAGAGGCTCCCTTCACTCTGGAATAAAATCCCAGTCCAGGTTAGGCAGAGTCCCTCATTGACTCTCTTCAAGAGGAATCTTGATGAGTGGATGGGAGATCATAGGTTTACCCCGGGTATTACTTCTGTGTCACTGTTAGACAGAGGCACAGTATACTAACCTCGAAAAAGGGCATAGCAAAATAAATTTAAAATGGGTGGCGAAAGCCAAACACATTCTGGCTAGGCTTATAAATGCCCTAGGGCAGATAGCCTAGTATGAACCTATGAACCTATGAACCTAAAATGGGAAAAGAAAGGTAGAGGAAGAATAGGTTGAGATTTAGAGCAGCACACGGCACTAACACATTACTAGGCTAGAATGTTTGATTCAGATTACAACTAGCAACTTGGTCCCTAAATAATTAATATCTGCACATTCAGAGATACAGTACGTAAATAAAAGACTTAAAATACTTAAAAAACCTTTAAAGCACACAGCCAAGCTGAAATAACAATTGTGAGCGAACAGCTCAATAGCAAATGCACACTCTAAGCAGGGCTTAAGTGAGATGGTTTAACAGCCTTAATGAACAGAATGTATGCCACAGTTAAGGTAAATACAGTAACGCCTGATAATTGATTAGAGCATCATTGTATACATTTCATTTTGCCAATAGCCAAGTACAGGATGCTGCTGGTCATGCTTATTGTATAGTCATGATCCAAACACGTCTGTTAGAAGTGCCGTAGGCTATTAGAATGAGCTATACTACCTAAGAAACATAACGACTCTTATTTAGTTACCTATATAACTTGCATGAGTACTATACAGGCACAGATATAGTTGAATACTAACAGAGAGGTCATGTGTTTTAAGCAAGGTAACTGCAGGTACCTATGTGGCGTACTGCTAGCCAGTTACCACAGTTGAAGGTAAAAGTTAACAGTAAAGCCCAATATGACTATGAGACACAAATATACAAGCTAAATATTGGAACAATCAAACAAATGAAATATATAAAACATCGACAGCAAAATGTTATTACGTGGCAGCAGATAAACAGTTTATAACAGCATAAACTGAATGAAAATGACTTCAACTAGATGTTTCCACTCAATGATGAGTGCATGAGCAGCCTTACTGCAGGACCAGCTGTTGGGCAGGGAAACCAATTTAAAAATGGCAATGCAGGTAGCAGCACATACATGTAAACTTAGCGGAGGAAGTAAGCAGTGAGGAGGAGGGGACAGGAAGGACTTAGAAGAGGTAAGAGAGAAAAGCAGATGACAGGCAGAGCCAAGGAGGAGGAGATGGGAGTGCCCAAGAAACCAATCAGTGACATAGGCACTATGATTGATATTGAGCTGATGACGAGCGCAGAGGTAAATGTAATTATGGTGTTATACTGTACCCAAAGTTTAATGATAAAGGCCTACTCATCCTTAATCTCCCAAACAAAATTAAATTTTTCATCCTGCGAGGCAACCCAGCTAACCAAGATGCACATACACCAATAAGGGGAAGTAAGACCTGTTAGACCTGTTAGACTGTGTGACACAAAATGTCAGTTCTGCAATTTAGTTTTGTAAGCCTGGGTCATAAAAGGTAATCCATACTTTTGTACAATGCTGTATGTTCCCTTTAACAGGGAAGATCTTCAGAGATCATCATAAATTTGCTTCATGCTCATAAAATGAAGCCATATTAAACAGTTTACGTAACAAAATCTTAGTTTGACACTGTGTTTGATTTTAAGCCTTTTATTCATTAATTTAAATTTTTTTTTGGGGGGGGAGTAGTGCACATGCAGCGAAATAAAATTATAAAAAGAGGTAGATGTCTAAGACTGTACTAGCCACTATTTTACTGTGTTCTCTTTTAATTTCTGAACTGCTTTAATTTTTTTGATTTTACTGCTGTCGTGAATTTTGAAAATGGACTCAGAATGTATCGCATGCAGCCTGCCATTGAATAAGATTTCTCTGATGAGATCTGACAGATAATTTCTGCAGTAATCTGTTTGTTCACAGTAAACTCAAATGCAATGAGGAAAATGAACTACTTGTTATGAACTTCATGTAAAAATGTCACATGATGTGTAGCAGCCATGGCTATATTCCCATTTACGACTCTGACAGTTTAATACTAGCTTTTTCTACTTTCTCTGAGCCACCAGCTATAGATCTGCAGCTGTGTTTGAAGTGAAAATGATACCAACACTGAAGATTTACCACTGTTGTTAGAGGTAATTAAGAGATAGGGAAATGAATTTTCCCAGGAGGATCAATTTCACCTCATTACACTATCCTCTTGTCATATAATTCAGTGTTAAAATGGGTCACCTGCCATTCTAAATGACTTTTATGATATATCTTAAGAAGATGTGACATTATTTAAAAACTGCCTTAGTATTCATTTTAGGCTTATTAGTGAGAGGAAAGGCAGTTTAACCTTACAAATGACAGACTTCATAGACAGTGCCATATGGAAAAAATGATTAGAAAATTAATATGCACTGTTCCCATGCTGTATGTTATGATGTTTCTGTGATGAAAATACAATGTAGAGCAGTACATTATCAGTCATTTTGCATTTCCACTTGTTATAAATTAAAATTTGAAAATGTAACACTCTATGTTGTACGGAGATAAATATCTGCTATGTCTGTGAAGTCACAAGTGCACTTATCAACTCTAGCACTGGTGGAACATATCATGGAGGGGAAGGAGTGAAAATAGAATGACTCTTCACCTCTCTTGCTGGGAGAGGGTTGAGAGGCACATCTGAAACATGATCACCACTTACAATATCTAATGTAGACTTGGAATCAGTGGAGACATTTGCTTTCAATGAGAAGAATGGCCTATTGAGGGGGCATTAGTTTCAGAAGTGGGGGGACTCAATGTTTGGAGGCAGCCTTTGCATATTGACACTTTTGGTTTCACCAGGAATGAACACTGATGAACAATGTGATGTAAGAAGAAAACCTCCATTAATTAGTGAATGAGTAAACCACTTCTGCAGCTCAACCCCTTGCTTCAAGGAACAAATATGCCATGGGGCTGCCACCTTGTGTGCAAACGGGCCAGTAGAGAGAAAGAGAGAGAGAGAGAGAGAGAGAGAGAGTAGGGGAGCTTAATGGTTTGGTTGAATGGAAAGAAAAAAAATGTAGTCAAAAAAAAAAAACAGAAAAGTAAAAAATGATAATTTATCTGCTAAGATTAGACTTGAAAGTTTTAATTACCAGATGTCTCAAGTCCCATCTGAGGATCTTAACTGTTTTGCAATTATCTTTGTAGGTGTTGCACAGGATATAGACATACAAATTTCTTTCTGTCTGTAATGTGTTATTTGTGTAGTCAACGAGTTGTTAATTGGAGGATATTGAAATGCCGGGGATGCATCAGTCTCCTGTTATATCAGTGGTGCTGTTGCCAGAGGGACTGGAGTAGAGTTTTGATGGCCAGAGTCTGGCTTTTGGTCACAGATGAGGTATTTAATTCTTCTTCAACTGTGTATGTATGTCCAAGGCTACTCAAATGACCAGCTGTGTGAGTAGCCATGCAAAATCTTAAGATGATGTGGGACCCTTCCAACATTAACAGCTTTGTTTGTGTGTTTGTGTCTTTCGGCTTTTCCCGGTTAGGGGTCGCCACAGCGGAACTCCGGTCCGCTAAAGATTGGTAGTGGATTTTTACGTGCCGGGTTACCAGCCCTGATGCACAACCTTCAACGAAGGCATGCCCCATTCACGTATGCCTTCACACAGAAGACACTCTAGCTGAGAATTGAACGTGACAACGTCTTGCTATGAGACGACAACGCTACCGCAGCACCACCACCGCAGTAACATTAACAGCTTTGTAGGCAGAAGAATAACATCTTAAAAAAACTATAATTGCGGGTGTCTCTGTCAACAAACTGTCATTTACACAACACACTGAATGGATTTGGGGCTGCAAGCAAAAATTATTTCATCAAGAATTCCTGGTCTTCCTGATGGACTTTTGCAGTGATGAGACACAGGGAGTATACCAAGCACAGTGCAAAATCTTGCAATCTGGAAAACTCACACTAGGAAAATGCAAAATAAAAATGCAATTCAAAGAACAAATAAAATGGGTGCAGAAAGGATGGAGGAGATCAGCAAGAGGGAACACTGGTGCAGCTGGGTGCCCTAATTCCCACTTTATGTAGGTCTAAGTGTGACTCCTGCTAAGTGACAACTGTTCAGTGACTGTAGCATTAAAAGCATTCTTCTGCAGGTGGCTTCACCCACACACTCTTACTCAGAATACATATGGATGAATAATTTTATATATATATATATATATATATATATATATATATATATATATATATATATATGGGTCTACCTGATAACACTGACACACTACAACACCGACAACGAAATTACCGACACCGCATAACCGAAAGCTCACAAACACGAAACATCACATGCCCGACACACCACAATCCCGACAATCAACAAACAAAAACAAATCCCCTGTCCAAAAAGTACACACACAACACAAGCACACCAAAATCC
>NC_056728.1:1178133567-1178141067 GCF_019279795.1 Protopterus annectens | reverse complement strand
TGACTGGTGCGTGAACCACGGCCTTAAACTAAATGCCAAAAAATGCATCAATATTACCTTTGGGAAAAACTCTGTCCCCATGAACTACCACATCAATGGTGTTCCACTTAACTCAGAAGCTGTAATAAGAAATCTGGGAACACAAGTTGATGCCATCCTCTCTTTTGACAACCACATTGCCACTGTGGTTAGAAAATGATTTTATGTGGCACATCTCATCACAAAGGGTTACTAATCTAGGAAGAAAGAGGTCATCCTCCCTCTCTACTCATCCCTCATTAGACCTATTATAGAATACAATGCCCCTTTTGGCATGTACCTCACTTGACACCTGCAACAGCTGGAAAGGCCACAAAAATACCTCACCAAGAGGATTCTAGGCCTTAAACACATGCCCTATAGTGACAGACTTAAAAAACTCCAGCTATACTCAGTCTCATATCACCTCCTTAGAAGCAGCCTCTGCTTAACCTATAAAACCATGTCTGACCCAAAGCTGCTAGACATGCTACATCTAAAAAAAACTATCCTACCATGCCACATGCTCCAGGGACCTCAGTCATGTTACCACATTAAATAGAACATTCTGGAGAGATAGGTTTCTTACCCAGAGACTGCCCATGCTCTGGAACAGACTCCCCATCCCCTTCAAGCAGAGCTCCTCTCTGGTCCTCTTTAAAAGAAATCCTGACAAGTGGATACGAAATAGAAAATTCACCCTGGGGATCACCTCAGCTGCCCTGCTAGATAGAGGCAATGGGAACTAACATATGTTGACATGATACTAGGGATTCTTATTGGCTAAGCTTACATAGACCCCAGGGCCATTAGCCTAGTACACATCTATGAACCTTTGAACTTATTGATCTTAGATGTAGCGCTTTAATTGACATCTCTGTCTAGTATGGCAGGGAATGTATATCATTTTATCCCCACTGGTTAAAAGAAAAAATTTGAAAAGTACCAATGTTAGAGAAAAAATCTTAGTCTGCATTAAACCTGTGATGCAGATGCAGACTGTGTGTGTGTGTGTGTGTGTGTGTGTGTGTGTGTGTGTGTGTGTGTGTGTGTGTGTGTGTGTGTGTGTGTGTGTGTGTGTGTGTGTGTTTGTATGTGCGTGCGTGTGTGTGTGTACAGAGAGAATTTGCGGTTAACTTTAGTATTTCAAAATCAGTTATGTACTATTAGTGCAATCAGCAAAGTCACTGCATAGCAGAACAACAGAAATGCAAATACCTGAAGTACCCAAGCTTGCAGATGGAAGGCAACATCTTACTTTTAAATACATCTGTGATGTTATCATCTTTAAGAGCTGTTAATAAAACAATGTCAAAGTTTTGGATGAACTTTTGAAAACTGGTTATGTAACAGTGTTGCAAATGAAGAAAGTAAATACAATATCCTAACACAATTTTCAATATTTTTTTCTTTGCAGAATTTCAATATTAATATATACTTTTTATTTTACTGACAAGCATAACAAGGCAGCAAAACTGAGTGCATGTGCAGTACATGGATGTATGAGTGCATGTGCGGGGGGGGGGCACTCATGAATTGCACAGACGTAAGCCATCTTACATAGTTATAGACGTGGGTATAATTCTGGCCACAATTTTGTGTGTGTGTGTGTGTGTGTGTGTGTGTGTGTGTGTGTGTGTGTGTGTGTGTGTTTGCAAAATGAGATTGCAGTGGATTTCACTACGTGACAGAAACAAGTTGAAATACATTTCTGGGCCATTAATTATGTATTTATTTATTACTTTGATCATAAGTAGACATTTGATGTATACAGAGAAATATAAGGGTTGCAATTGTGGTCACATCTTTGTGAATGTATGCATATGTGCATGCGTGTGTGTGTGTGTGTGGGGGGGGGGAGTTGTTTCTACAGATATGTGAGTGGGACTCACTAGGGTGCACTGTATGGATTGGTTCTGACAACAGCAAGATGAATCATACTCCTGGATAATTATTTATGTATTTATTCATGAATTTGTTTGTAAAACATGCAACTGTGGAGTATATAGTCAATAAGGTTCTTAATTGATTGGTATGGACCTGTCTGTGGATGAAAATGACTGCAGGTTTGGGGATTAGCAGTGCATCTAAAAGTAGCAAGTTGGCCATAATTTATTTCACTTAATATTACAGTCAAACATCAGCATTATACACAATAAGCATCTGCCTACTTGTGATGGCCTGGGCAGGATTTCCATTATGCCAAATGAGCATTGGTACAGTGTTATCTACATTGCAGTCCACGTCTCTGTGGGTTTATCTAGCCACTTTTCTTTTCGCCCTCAAGCCCTCAGCTGTATAATTCATTCACATGGTAATCCATGCTTTTATTTCCATCCCACTGTAACTCTAGAGGGGAGAGGCAAACAGTATTCCCAGACTGACATCTCAACTATCATTATTTTAAAAGGACACCCCTGATGTCTCACAGAATTTTGTTCCATTGTTACTATAATTGGAATTCATTTTGAGAATTTCTATGATAATAGTGTCGGCATTTAAAATGTGTCCCTAATTTGGGATCTTTTCCTTAGTTGTTTTTTATTTTGTTCCATATTTTGTTGGTAATAGTACAGTTCTATTCCCAGTTAAGATTAATACATCCTTGCAAGCATTTATCTTCTTAGGTTATTAGGTACATTTATTTTCTGAGCCTTGAACATTAAGTTTCAGACACAGCTTATTATCTTTTCTTGAAAGAAAAAAATAAGACAATTGTTTCCTTAATTATAACTTTTAATCAGACCATAACCAGATCAAAAGGTTACAACTCTAAGATGCATATCAAAGCACATAGAACACTTTGACTTCTGGGGGCTAGTGGACCTATTATTCATGGATTAATTCATTTAATTCCTCCGCACTTATTACAGTACTGTCATGGTCAATTATGGCATGTTGAAAGGCTGGATGAAGAAAGCTGAAAAGTAAGCAAAAAAAAAAAAAAAAAAAAACAAGAAGGAAGTAATCTTTCTGGATAATGCCAGGATGGGAGAAAAGTTGAGAGGCACTGTTAGGTGCAGACGGGACCAATATGCAACAGAGGGCCCCCATGAAGTCTTTTGTGTAGGTCCCCATTTCACCTAAGGCTGGCGCTGTTGATTGCAGTCATTCTATGTAAATAGTAATGTGGCTAGAACTAATAGATACTGAGGCAGATTGTGGACAAAAGTAGCTGACCTCATTAGTTATTTGATCACAGGTCATTGAACTGCTATAATGTAGCCCCACCCCACTGTATTTGACTCCACCTATCCAGTTGCTTCTTGCAGCTTCCCCTTGCTTTGAAGTTATCAGCCACCTGTGATAATATAGAAGATGTGGAAAGACTGTACAGTAAAAATATATGGCTGTAGAACTTCACATAGAATAAAGAGTAAGGAGGAAAAAGAAAGCCTCAAATAAAAGGGAAAAAAAGGTAAAAAACAGAGAGTTTGCATTCTGGAGGAAAGATGCTTGAGTTAAAGAATGAGCTGCAGCCAGAGAATAGTCAGATGAGAGAAATGAAGCTTCAATCACAACATAAATCGAAAAAATCAGCCAAGAGGAAGATAAAAATTCAGGATGGAATCACTTCAAAGAGAGAGTAGAATAACTATCGGAGAAGGCGTTTCGGAGAGCAAAATAAGTAAATACTTTAATTGATACGGGACAAGTGACACAGCGTGTGAAAGAGATGGCTAAGTCCGGTAGCTGACTTCTAGGATATCTCCAACACAACCACTCACGCTTGAGTCAAGGGCTGTGTTGGCTAATTCAGTTGTTTGCTTATTCACTGAATATATGCATATAATATTTATGTATCTTGTTCGGAGTGACCCTGTATGTAGCCACTGAGTTGTATATATAGGAACACTAATGAACCTTGCATTTTTAGTTGCTTCAGGGGCACAGGTGACTGCAGTGTCTGACTGTCCGTTTGAAGGATCAGGAGCTAATTACAACTGGAGATAAATGTGTGATTTCCAAGTAGTTCCATAGTTGCAGGAGGTCCTCTTTTGAAGATGCATAGTAACTTAAACGTGACCAGTGTAAACATTTGTCAATTTGTAATTGTAAACAGTATGCACTGCAGCGCATATTTGTAATATCAAACCAAATAAATAACATAGCAGGGATAACATCAGTCTGAAAGAGAGAAAGGAATTGGCATGGGAAATTATTAACTGCCTGTATGTTCTATTCAATACATCACTTAATATGGGAAATTCTAAACTCTTCAAAAGGGAAGTGTTCTTGGCCAGCATGTAAAGTAAAGGGAAGATTATTTATTTATTTATTCATTTAACATTTGTTTACTGGGAAAGTCCAACTAGGAATGAAGCCAGTTTTCAGCGGAGGCCCAATCACAGAAAGTTTTGGCCAGTAAGATTGATAAGCATTACCTCAAAACTGAAGGAATGACTTGAGTTAGACCGAAAGAACAACATAAGTAATGATGTTTGTCAGCAGTTCTACCATAATCTTACAATTTAAAAGTTAAAATGGTGTTCAGATATTCCACACGGTTTAGACAAGACACAAGGTAAGGATTTTATAAAAATGCATAGAAAATTTGGGTAAGTTGCAAATTAATGGATATATGTGAGTTTAGAATACTAGTTATATTTTACTGTTGAACTATGAAATCATAATTTCCTTTTAGGTATCTATCTGAATTAGAGTGTGTATCCTTCGGATCTGAATTAGGGATATGTTTAATAAAACTGACATCAGCACTTTAAAAATCTGTCTTTAAAAACCTTGTACAGAATGAGTATATCCGTGTCATAGGGTAGTCATTTTTCAGATGCCCAAAGTGGGACTTTTTTTCATATGAAAGTGAATTCTACAGGACAAACTATACCTACAACCAGTGCAAGGACTGAAGTTCATTTTAGTGCCAAAATAAAAACTCTCTTGTGTAGAATGTGGGCTGTTTCTGTTATTTCATATCACATTAATTTATTTCTAAAGTAAAATATCTGTTTTATTCAACTGTTATCAAAAACACAGAAAATAAAATACTTTTTGCCTCAGAACGTCCACACAACTGCCCAAGTAGGGAATGTGCTGCATGAAGAGGGACAGGTGGTAACTGTACTGTGGCACAGGCATATCCTACAAGTAGTAAAAGGGCACTGCTTTAACCTTTTTAATTTAAATTGTACACTGGAGAAGGAATAGGAGGAGGAGTGAGTCTGCTATTGGTTATGTTCCTCAGATTATCAGGAATGTAACATCTGCTATCTTAGTTATGCTTATGTTAAAAATGGTTTATCCATTAACCAAAAATAAACCCAATAAATTAGATTCAGGTGATAAAATCAACATTATGGCATTTTAGTAGCATCAGACTGTGTTTTTTGATATGTAAATAAGACTTTTAGGATAAACTCTTTTAATGTAATTTTTACTTTGGTTGCTCCTGCCCTTCATTGTCTAATCCCATTCATGGTCTAAAGCCACATACTGTTGGTGCATTTCGCTGATGTCATGTAGAGAGGCTGAAGCCCGTAGTCTCCCTATGGTTTGTTGGATTTCTAGAAAACCCCTTTTCCTTCTCCTGTACAAGTAAGCCAACAAAATACCAATCATCCTCACCCCCTCCCACAGCTGACTCCAAAGGGACTGGGTTTACTAATCAAACTTGGGTCTCTTGCAGTATATTCAGAGTTCCCACACTCTGTCTAGGCCCATCATTTTTATTACTGTCATGTTGAAAAGTTCCCATGTGCTTTCTATGAGGATTTTATGTTTCCCTAATTCTTATTAAGGCTTGGTTAACTGATGTTCAGGTGGTACCTTTTGTATGAATTCTGTAAACAGAGCTCAGAATATCTTTAGTTTGTGACTCCTTGTCAAATGTTGACTATGCTTTTTCTTTTTTTTATATAATTTTTCAAGAAGTTCCGTGACTGTCATTCTAGTTGTATGAGTAGACCTGCTGAATTTCAGCATTTCTTCTCCATTTAATATTTTAACCTCTACTGTTTACCCTTTATAATAATCTGCTGTGGGATACATACATATTATCAATAAACCACCGAAAATGCAATGAAGAGAAAACAAACCACTTAACCAGTAATATGAACTGCAGACACTGAAGATAAATCCAAAAGTTATTTAATATGCACACAGATAAATCACTCTAGCACCTCAGCAAACACAGCCTTTTTTTACATACATATTATCCTTTGCATTTCATTTCATTCTCTTGGTAAAAGCCATATTAACTGCCACTAACCTTTCATTGCGCTCGTGGATGAACATCATCATATACGAAGCCTCGAGTGAACTGCGAGAGTCACTTGGCTTATCTTTAAGGTCTGTTTTGCATTTTGTTTCAGGAATGAACTCTATTAACTTTACTTATACTGGTAGATGGGGAATTGCCCCCCCCTCCCGCATTCTGTGTGGGAACCTATGCCACATAACACACTCCCTTCTTAAGTATACTCTTCATTAGGTTGTGTACCTCAGAGACTGGTAGCTATCTTATATGCTGCAACCCTGGAGTTTGAATGTTTAAATGAGAACATGAATATTTAAAAATATATCGTTTATGAATTTTAGGGACATATGTATAAATGTGTTCTTCACTGCAGTTTCAGACTTTTTTGGTATTTATTGTTTAGTCTTTATTTCATCTGATGATTTTGTTTTGGTAGTTCTACACAAAATCATTTACTATTTAATATTATGACATAAGACCTTCTAGATCAAATTAAATTATCAAAAATATATTGAATCTTTTAACATTTATTTGGATAGATAGATACATGAGCTTAAGAACATTTGTTATATTGCAATAACTGTCTAAATTCTACTAGCCTATAAGTATATGTATGTGAAAAAGTATTTAAAAAGAAAAATCCATGATATCCCACAGCTCTGCCATTTAGTTAACTAGGTAGCTGATCTAGGGAAATGTTTGTGTGTTTCAACTGTGAACTACCCACTATTTTATTTTATTATTTTGTAGTACATATTTTAAAGTTCGATTTTTATCAGTGAATAGGTGCATAACATATTTTAAGGAGTGAACTTTTCACCCTACACACTGTAAAGTTTCTGCTTGGTTTGTTTTTGAAAAAGTATTTAAGTAGCAGCTAAGGCAACTAGTTCTTTCCCATTATGTCAGTCATTTCCATGATCTATGTACAGTATATAGCTCAGCTTCAGAAAGGGTACCACAAGATGTAAGCCTGGTGTATGCTTTGTGGTTACCATTTCTGATTCAGACAATGCGCTTTCTCTGGCCTACCACAATTGAAACATCCCTGGGTAGTGGCCTATTCTAATTGGCCATGTGCTATCTGCCAGAAATGCCAGCATTGATACATTTATGTACTCAGCTACATAAGATACATCAGCTGCTTGTGTTAATGAAAACTGCCAAAAGCTGTATCCATCCAATCGCGTTAAATGTAAATACTTTGGTGTTTAACAGAGAGGCATCGCTGTGTGTGTGTGTGTGTGTGTGTGTGTGTGTGTGTGTGT
>NC_056728.1:1178123567-1178131067 GCF_019279795.1 Protopterus annectens | reverse complement strand
TTCTCTTCCCTTCCCTTCCCTTCTCTCCTCTCCTCTCCTCACCTCTTCTCTTCTCTTATCTTCTCTTATCTTCTCTTCTCTTCTCTGCTCTTATCTTCTCTTCTCTTCCCTTCTCTTCCCTTCTCTTCTCTTCCCTTCTCTTCCCTTCTCTTCCCTTCTCTTCCCTTCTCTTCTCTTCCCTTCTCTTCCCTCCTCTTCCCTTCTCTTCTTCTCTTCCTTCTCTTCTCTTCTCTTCTCTTCTCTTCTCTTCTCTTCTCTTCTCTTCTCTTCCCTTCCCTTCCCTTCCCTTCTCTTCCCTTCCCTTCTCTTCTCTCCTCTTCTCTTCTCTTCCCTTCCCTTCTATTCTCTCCTCTTCTCTTCTCTTCTCTTCCCTTCTCTTCTCTTCCTTCTCTTCCCTTCTCTTCTCTTCTCTTCTCTTCTCTTCTCTTCCCTTCCCTTCCCTTCTCTTCTCTTCCCTTCCCTTCTCTTCTCTCCTCTCCTCTTCTCTTCTCTTCTCTCCTCTCCTCTCCTCTTCTCTTCCATTCTCTTCTCTTCTCCTCTCTTCTCTTCCCTTCTCTTCTCTTCTCTTCTCTTCTCTTCTCTTCTTTTCCCTTCCCTTCTCTTCTCTCCTCTTCTCTTCTCTTCCCTTCTCTTCTCTTCCCTTCCCTTCCCTTCCCTTCTCTTCTCTTCCCTTCTCTTCTCTTCCCTTCCCTTCCCTTCTCTTCTCGTCCCTTCCCTTCTCTTCCCTTCTCTTCCATTCTCTTCTCTTCCCTTCCCTTCTCTTCTCTTCCCTTCTCTTCTCTTCCCTTCTCTTCTATTCTCTTCCTTTGCCTTCAGAATCTCTCTCCCTTCCTAAATGAATACATGCATAAAGTTGTTTCATAACACTTTCTCTCACTAATTCACATCCCTAACTTTCCTACAAGAACTTGCTCAAGCATTACCTGCCAGCTGCACAGAGGAATTCTTGGTTGGTACTGACCCCCCCCCCCCCATTTTTACAGAAAGTAGAAGCAATAGCTGACTGCTCCTGGACAAGTCTGTGAAGGCATGTCTTCTCTTGTTCAAATCTGTTACTGAAACACTGTTGCATGTTTTGAAAATAAGGCTGTAAAGACTCAAATGTCCCTTACTCCTCCTCTTGACAGGGTGCAGTATAATAGCTCCGCCTCATTACCTAAAGAAGCAGGCTGCATTTCCTCAAGTGCCTGCAGGGGGAGTCAGTCTCATTAGCTTGTTTAATCTGAAGTTCACATTGCACACTTGTTTCTGATCTTGATGGTGTACGTCCATTGCTTTAGCAATTAAGGGGGCTTAGTCTTAGTTTTGGTAAGTTTTTTTTCCCTCACCTCCATTCCACACTCCCTATGTATTTATTTATTGATTAATTTATTTATTTTTGTACACTGTTGTACTTAGGCTATGTGGTCTATATTTTCCTTGAAGACCTTCACTGATTGATTCCAACTGGGGGGATGTGTGTCCCACTTCTCTCCCCTACCACCCACAATTCCCAAGCCACCTTCTGGACTCTTCAGTTTATACATCACTGTCTCCTGTCTCCCACTTCTGTCCACCCATTTAAGAGACACACAACTTCCCTAAACCTATATCCCTATTTTCCCACCATAAACTTCCATACAACTTCATCATCATCCACACATAAATAATTCCAGCAAAAAACACTCCTCATTCTCAGCTCCTTTACCATCCCATATCCACTTTCTGGCCCTCTCCTCTCTTCACAGAGTCCCACCTCTTACTTTCAGAACTTCTTTTCTTCTCCACGCTCCACAATGCTTCTGCACCTCCGCATCCCACTCCTCCTTCCTTTAGCACACTACTCTACACCATCAATAACCCTATCTCAGCTCCCATCTCTAAACCTACTCTATTCTAGAATACCACAAAGCTCCATAATCACTTTCTTAAAAAGCAAGACCTACCCCACCCATGTATACCACCCATTCACCACCTACCAGAATCACTGAGCTCCAGCTTCACCATCTCTTTAATTCGTCTCCACCAAACCTCAGCAATCACACTGCAAACTTCCTAAACACCTCTATAAAGTTGTGTCCATCCTGCTCATACTCTTCCTCAGATCCAGCATTGAATTCAATCCAGGCCCCTCCAAAACATAACGCCCATAACCTTTCCCAAATCAACACCCTCTCCTCTGCATTTATTAACACCCAAAGCATCTCTAATAAACTTGATCAGATAACCACCTTCCTTACAACCCACTCACCTGACACCGCAGTTGTCACCGAAGCATGGATCAAACAAAACAATCCTAATTTTCAACATCTACTTCCCTCCTACAAATACCTCCAATACACCAGACCTGGCAGTAGACAGAGTGGAAGCACTCTTGTTCTTTATAAAAACAACCTTAAACCAAAAATCATTGCTCAAGTAAGCAAAAGCTACCTTAGATATTGAACCCAACAGGATCCTTCTAAAACTTCCCTCCTGGAAGATCAGTCACCTTTATAATAGCAGTTGCCTACCTTCCTGTTATGGCCTCTCATAGCAAATACAAATCATTTATTCTTACTATCACTTCAGCTGCCCAAAACTATGAAAATATTGTCATTCTAGGTGATTTTAACGTAAAGTACCTAGGTCCCCTGAGCAATGAAATTGCTGAATTCCTAGCCAATATCAGCCTTATACAGTTATTCAATGATGCTACTCATCCCAATTTCCAAACCATCAACCACTCCCTCCTAGATCTGCTAATCACTAACTACAGTAACCTCATTTCAAATATATCTGTTATTCTACCCACATTCAGTGACCACTGCTCAGTAGCCTTCCAAATTATCCGTTAGTCATCAAAACATCCCTCTAAACTAGTTACCTTCAGCTCTAGATCCACCATGAATACAGACAACCTCAAAAACCTTCTATCAATTTTTAACTGGTCACCCATTACCATCTTACAGAGCCCCAGCTTGGCTGCAACAGCTCTAACACATACCACCCTTCAACTTCCCTCTCACACAACGTCTTTTCAAATATAACAACCCCCCCCCAGCTAACCACTAAATTGAAAGCTGTCCTCAAATGCATTTTCTTCATAGAGACAAAAACCTTCACCAGAAATTTGCACTGCCTTTACCTCTCTACGTAACCTAGCTAAGCAAGCCATAGACAGACCAAAGCCAACTACTTTAAAATCAAGCAACTTACTCTTCTACACAAATCCAAACATTTTTGGTAGGAAGTAAATCTTCTCCCAGGCCATAAATCCATTGATTCCCACCTCCTTTCCTTTCACCAACCAGATCTCTCAAGGTCAACACTCAACCTATGACTTCTTCACTAAAAAGCTATAACTGGTCTCCCCTAAAACAACTATCTCTAGACAAAGCCGTACAATACTTTAACTCATCTTTCCTCAAAATACTAAACTGTTATTCACCCTCCCGTACCACTAGAGTCAAAACCAAACACACCCTTGGCTAACAAAATACACTAAAGCTATAATGGAAGATAGGGACAAGGCCTGGTCACAACTTCATAAACACAAAACCACCATCTTGAAACAAAACTATTTAGAACTCCGAAACAAAGCCAAAAAAACTAATTAAACTTGATAAAACAAATTACTATAAAACCTTGCAAGAAAAACACACTCACAACCCTCAAAAATTCTGGGCCTCAATAAATAGTTTACTGCACCCAGGAAAGCCACCACCCCTACACCTGTATTACCAAACAACAAGAAAAACACTCCCACATAATTTAATAAATTCTTTACCAAAACAGTCCAAGCCCTAGTCAACACCCAAAATAATCCAACCACTCCACAACAACATCCACCCTACCCACCTCAATAAACAAAACAATTCCTCTAGCTTTTCCCTGCACCCAGTGCCAACAAAAGCCATAGCTAACCTTCTCAAAAAACTTAAACTAACCACATTGGCAGCTGATAAACTGCCAGCTGATTTCCTTCAAATATCAGCAGAAGCAATAGCCTACCCTGTGTCCATCCTCATAAATAGATCTGTATCCGAATGTAAAGTTCCCAGCTTGTGGAAAATATCTCATATTATTCCACTCCACAAAGTTGGTAACTCCCATGAACTCAACAACTACGGCCAATCGCAATTCTGTCACCATTGTCAAAAATATTAGAGAAAGTAGTCCACTCACAATTAATGCTACACCTACTAAAAACAACCTACTAACCAAATCTCAGCATGGCTTTAGACCTTCCCATAGCACCACGACAGCTCTACTGTCATTTATCAACATAGTCAATCACCATAAAAACAATGGAAATTTTGTATCTACCATATTCTTAGACCTATCTAAAGCCTTTGGCATGGTAAACCATAGCATGCCTCTCAAAACTCTATCTTCTCTAACATACACTCCCCCACTATATTATGGTTCTATAGCTACTTATCAGGCCATCAGTAAGCTGTTCTATGGCAAGACCAACTGTCTTCATTACTACTAGTATCCATAGGAGTCCCTCAAGGATCCATTCTCGGTCCATTACTATTCAACTTATTTACTAATCAGATAACTGCTTCTTCTCCCTCTGCCTCAGTACTGCAATACGCAGATGACACCACCATAATAAGTGCCACCCCTACCTTAAACGGACTTCATACCTTAACTCTGAATAACTTTGCTTTAGCCGAAGCTTGATTCACTAGCATCAAACTTATTCTTAATGCCCAAAAAACTAAACAAATTCTCTTAAGCACTAGTAGATCTCCTCCTCTAAACAATGATTTCACCTTAAATTCCAAAGATAACATCATAATTACCCCAACAACACATACAAAACTTCTAGGTGTAGTAATTGATAATAATCTTAAGTTTGACATACACATACCCCAGACAATCAAGAAAGTAAACAAAAAGCTTGGTCTCCTTTACAGGAACAAACAGTTCATGACTAATCATACCAAAACCACTGTTGCAAGGACTCACCTCTTATCCATCCTCCTTTATGCTTCCCCAGTCTTAACAAATCTTCGCCAGTCCGATCTTAACAAAATGGAATCATGTTATAACAAGATTGCCAAGTTTGCTACTAACTTTTCTCACAGATCCCATCACTGACTTTCCCTCAAGCAATTCAACTGGCTTGAGCTACCCCAACTACTGCTACTTAATCAGCTATCTATTGCACACAAGCTTTACTACCTTCCTGACAAAGTTCCAGCTCTACAGTATCTAATTCAGTCCTACACCACCACCAGAACCTTAAGATCCACTAACCAAAATCTCTTTAATGTCATCAAACACAAAAATGATGCCAGTAAATGTATCTTTGCCTGTACTATAGCCAGAAGCTGGCTGCTCATGCAACTCCCCAGGATAAACAATACCACTGCACTGTTGCAATTATTCTGCTAAGAACTACCCGTTTGCTCTTCCTTCCTCCTGGAATACTTATACTAACTAATCATATGTACTTTTCAGAAATAAATCCTACCTTAGTTAAAAAAAAATATTTTTCTAACCTAATGAACTGTATATATTCCTTACAATCAAAAAATTGTTAATATCTGCTCAGTCTATGCTAAAATTGTACTCATATGTGTATTGCTCAAATTATCTCTTATGTACTGTATTGCTAACTGGAGCTTTTCTCCCTGGGCCTCCGCTGAAAATGGACCTATGTCCAGTCGGACTTTGCCGGTAATCAAATGTAAAATAAATAAATAAATACAAATTTTCAAAGAATTTGGCTAAGTCACATAGTACTGCAATCTCTAACTCTCCCCCAACCCCAGCCCCGCTTTTTTTATCCCCACCTTGCGTTTTAACAAAATTACACACAAATACCCCTGGATGCACCCCACTGATGAAGAAAACCTACAACTTACTCCTTTGGTTTATATCACTCTGCAAAGACTTCCTTGCAGCACATCTTCTACATATTTATAACCTCTGCTTAATTCAAAATGCAATGCCAGACATATGAAAAACCGCTCTGGTTAAACCTCTTTTCAAACAGCCTCAGCCAGTAAATATCTACCACTTCCGCCCTATCTCCATCCTCCATACACTTCGGAAAATACTTGAAAAACTAATTTACAACCTGTTGTCCACTTACATTCAGCAGTACCACCTCCTCACTGTTAAACAGCATGGATTCTGGACTGGGGAAGACAATGGCAGTACTATGGTCATTTACAGATAAGATCCATCTTAACATAGATAAATGAAATCTTTCAGGAGCTCTCTTCATTGACCTTACCAAACCTTTTGATCTAATTGACCCCGTTTTGCTCCTTCACTCCCTCCAAGAAATTAGGATTAGTCCCAACACTGTCATGTGGTTCCAACATTTTTAAACAAATAGGTATTTTAGAGTCAAATTGGGCCCATCCCTATCACCACCAGCACCCCTTACCAAATGAGTGCCCCAAGGATCCATACCCCCTTTTTTCAGTATTTATTAACAAGCTGACCCCTAATATCACTAATCTTTCTATTACTGCTTATGCAAATGACATGTTTTTTGTTCAGTCATTCAGTCACATTCAACTATTCAAACCCAGCTTCAGTCTGACCTCACCTCTTTTAATTTTTGGATAAACAACCTTAAGCTACTTCTAAACCCCTCTAAAACAAAAACTGTGATATTTGGAACATCACAAAAGCTAAAACAAAGACTCCTAAAAATCCCAGCATTGCAGATCCCAACGCTTGCCCAATAGAAGCAACCAAGTCCTTTAAATAGTTCAATTTATGGCTAGACCAATCACTTCATTTCCAAAGCCACATTGAAAAAAACAGGAAATAAGATCAATTCCCTTTTATTCTGGGCCTCAAAAATATCTTCTTTTCTCTCCAGAACAGCTAGAGTTACAACAGGCAAAGGAGCCCTCATTGCTCAGCATGAATATGGGCTCCCCATCATAGCCACAGCATCTAAAAAACTCTTCCATTCTACAGTCCACTGAAAACAAAATCTGTCATTTCATTTTCAGTTCCTCCCTTCAGGAGCATAACTGAATCACCCTGTTCCAAGGGCAAATAGCTACAAGTCTCCTACAGAGTTGAACTTCTACTATGGTTTCTTGGTTTCAAACTACTTCAACCAGGTGAATTTCCACCACTTGCAACCATACTTCATGATCAAACCACCCTCTGCAACCTCTGCAACTTTTGCCAATTAACTCCCTCACTCAAAACACCCCAAATAAACTGCACTGTCCCAACCATTCCTTCTCCATTCTTGCACCCAAACTCTGACAAGCCTTCTCCTTCCCTTAAAGAAGTCTCCTTTTTCCGCACCTTCAGAGTTCAACTCAAGACAGATTCATAAAAATCTGACTGCAAGTGCTTTTCCACTGGACAGATAACTGAACTTCCTCCTCACCTGCATCACTTCCACTTTGATCCTCTGTTTTCAGTTACTGCTTCCCTCACATATTTACTATTAAAATTATTTCACATTTGATTTTTTACTCTGTTAATATTAATTACATATTGTATCAATTCCATATGGGATTATTTACCTTCTCTAATTACTCTGTG
>NC_056728.1:1178043567-1178116067 GCF_019279795.1 Protopterus annectens | reverse complement strand
AAATATATATACACACACACACACAAATACAACAGTGTAAATACAATCTTTAAGTGCAGTGGAAAGCTCACCTGGGCACACTCCGGATCACATTGCTGTGATGCCCCACATGTCTCTGTGTGTTAGTACATCCACCCTGCTCATCCCAAAAATATGAATGAGTTGAACTGTCAGACTTCTTATCACTGTGTGTGTTTGTGTGTGTGTGTGTGTGTGTGTGTGTGTGTGTGTGTGTGTGTGTGTGTGTGTGTGTGTGTGTATGTGTGTGTGCGTGTGTGTTTGTGTATATGTGTGTGTGTGCGTGTGTGTATGTGTGTGTATGCATTTGTGAGCGTGTGTATGTGTCCTGTGATGGACTAAACATTCATTCCTCATCTCCAGCTTCTTACCAGTTATCTGTCTCACTGCACCCATCATGTCAGTTGTGCTGCATCCTGATGTAAATCTGAACTGCTCATCTCTCATCTCACTTTCCTACTATTCTTTGTATTCATTTATCAATCACCCTCTCCAGAACTTCCATCCAGTGTGATGGGAGTTTGATACCTTTATACTTCCCACAGCTGTGAATGTCACCCTTGTTCTCGAGTACTGGCATTAATATGCTTATTCTCCACTCCTTTGGAATGTGCTTTTCTGTCCATACTGTTATGAATATCCTCAAGCACCATTTCCCCCATCTCAGCCAACATCTTTATCAGATCTGCTGTGATGTCATCTGAGCCTGCTGCTTTCCCTGATATCATTTTCCTTAATGTTGTTCTTACCTCTTCTAAGGTGGGCCCCTCCTTTTATTTCATCATAGGCTGCATCTGAGCAGTACAGCTTCCATAGGGTTTTGTTCATTCATAAAAGTACTCTTTCCATATGCCTTTGATTTCTTGTGGCCTGGTGTGTAGGTTGTTGCTGGCATCCCTTATGAAGGCTGCCTGATAACTATCTTCTTTATCTTTCCATCTTTACCTTGCAGTCTGATAGAGTTTCTTTGTGCCATCTACTGAGTCACATTTCCAAAACCTAGTAGAGGGCCTCTGGATGCCTTATTCTTTGTTATTTCAACTCCTTTCTTAGCCTGTCAGCCAACCAGTATTCCTTCTTAGCCTTGTCTGTCTTTTTTATCTCTTACTTTTTCCTGCACTTCTTCTTTCTTTTGATGACTTCCTGGATGTCTGCATACTATCACCTGCTTCCTAATGTACCTTATTTCCATGCATGTCTTGACCACATACATATATGTACACATAGTAAACCTAGAGTACTTGATAATAGTTTTCACTCTTACTCACAAACACTGGCTAATGTACAATGTATGTACTCTACCTGTGTACTATGTATGTATTCTACCTATGTTCCAAATTTCAGTCGTACACCACAAATCTGTTAATTACCTTTATTTTTAAATTAATATTTTCTTGTTTGTTCTCTCCACTGTAACTGTTAATGAGATGCATACCACTGTAAAACAATGTCTATTGTAATTTGTTTACATACTAATCATGTCTAAATATCTAAATGTATCTGTAATTTTTCTATGTGGAGCTTTTCTCCCTGGGCCTCTGCTGAAAAAGAGCCTTTTCAGCTCAGTCAGACACCACTGGTTAACAAATGTAAAATAAAATAAAAATAAAAATAAATATTGTAGTCCTCACATATGCTGTTTTGAGGTGCTGCCATTCTTCTTCAACTCCATCTATTTCCTGTTCTTCCCAAGGTGCTAGAGCCCTAAGAAATTGCTTGAATTTTTCTGCTTTCTTTCCAATCAACTTCCAGGAGTTCAGCCTAGTCCCTGCTGACCTTAGAGCATTCTCTGACCATTGTTTCCAGCTGATTGTGGCAACCAGTGGTTTATGCTATTGGCTGACTGTTTCTTTGGGGATGACTTTAGCAATAGCTCATGCCTGGGTGTGGGTAATGCTGGATTTACCCACGGTTGGTGTGGTTTGTTCATGAGGGTGAAGCTCGAGTGGCCAAACAAACACAACCGTGGGTAAATCCAGCATTACCCACACCCAGAAGTGGGTTATTGCTATTATACAATGACATTATTTAAGAAAAATATACTTACTTTTCTTAAATAATGGCATTGTATAATGCCTCCGTGCTGCCCTTCCATAGCTGTCTGGTATTCTGCGGCAGTTCTGATGTACTGCGCATGTGTACGCTTACGCAGTACATCAGAGCTGTGGGTGGAAGCAATGGAAAAACAAGATCTCAGTTGCTTTTTACACAGTGTCTCACTATGTTAAATGGGTTTAACATAGCGAGACAGCTTTAAAAAAAAGCAACGGAGGATCTCTGTTGCTTTTTTTAAAGCTGTCTCGCTATGTTAAACCCATTTAACATAGCGAGGCAGCTTTAAAAAAAGTAACAGAGAAAGGAAGATCTCCGTTACCTTTTTTAAAGCTGTCTCACTATGTTAAACTCTTTTAACATACCAAGGCAGTTTCTAAACAGCAGTGGAGATCTTGCGTTCTCCGTTGCTGTAAAAAAAAAAAAAACTTACACTAATGGAAAAATTCCGAGTGACCGGACCTTTTTTCATTAGTATAAGTCTGATTTACAATGTGCATGCTGACCAATCAACTTGCATGTTTTGGAATATTAATGGGGGGGGGGTCGTTGTGTAATTTGCATTATACAATGACCCTCCATTAATATTCCAAACCGTGCATGCTGATTGGTCAGCGTGCACGTTGTAAATCAGAGTTATACTAATGGGAAAAGGTCCGGTCGCCTGGACTTTTTCCATTAGTATAATTCTTTTTTTACAGCAACGGAGAATGCAAGATCTCTGTTGCTTTTTACACACTGTCTCTCTATGTTAAATGAGTTTAGCATAGCGAGACAGCTTTAAGAAAAGTAACGGAGATCTTCCTATCTCTGTTGCTTTTTTTAAAGGTGTCTCGCAATGTTAAATGGGTTGAACATAGCGAGACACTTTGTAAAAAGCAACGGAGATCTTGCTTTCTCCATTGCTTTTTTTAAAGCTGTCTCGCTATGTTAAACTCCTTTAACATAGAGAGACAGTTTGTAGAAAGCAACGAAGATCTTGGTTTCTCCATTGCTTCCGCCCACAGCTCTGATGTACTGCGTAAGCATATGCATGCGCAGTACATGAGAACTGCCACAGAATACCAGACAGCTGCGGAAGGGCAGCAAGGAGGCATTATACAATGCCATTATTTAAGAAAAGTAATTATTTTTTTTCTTAAATAATGTCATTGTATAATAGCAATAACCCACTTCTGGGTGTGGTTAATGCTGGATTTACCCACGGTTGTCTTTGTTTAGCCACTAGAGCTTCGCCCTCGTGACCAAACCACACCAACCGTGGGTAAATCCAGCATTACCCACACCCAGGCATGGGTTATTGCTATAATCACTCATTCTACCTCAGTGCCATTTCCTTATTAAGAAGAACATTTGATCATGTGACATGCCATTTGCCAGACAGAGATCTAGAATGTCCTCTCCTTTGTTATTCGTGTTGCTCCACAAATTTGGACCAAGGCAGTCCTCATATTCTACCCTGTTCCTTCTGTCTCGATATGTGCATTCAGGTCACTAATTATCAACACCAATTCATGTTGCCCTGCAACTGCTGTCTAAATCCCCTCTTTTCCTCACTATCACAACCCTGTTGTGGGGCATAGGCTGAGAATATGAATACTGTCCTATCCACTGTCATCTGATTGCCATGAGTCTATCACTCATTCTGATGGAATCCCTCAGTGTCTTCTGAAGCCACTCCCTCAGCACAATTCCCAAACCATTTCTAGTCTGTCCTCCTCCGTGGTAGTAGATATTGTTTGATAGTAATTGCTCTTGTTTGTATTTTGACAAAACTATAATAGCATTTTTGGACTGTTGAATAGATTATTTAGTTTTGTATATAGGTGCTACTCTAACCTGCTCTAAGCAAACATTTGTGTTCTCATAAGTTACATAAAAAAAACTGATTCTGTAATGTCAGGTGCAGTATTCTGTTCAGCAAGTCCCAGCAAACAAACATAAATATGTAAGGATCTCAGCTTTCTAACATGCCAATTTTCTTCTGTAATAGTTTACCATGGCCCTTAGGTCTCCATTTATCAAAGTTATATCACTGCAAATCATGAAATTATACCTACTTAGTCAGTCTTACAGTTTTTTTTCATTAATACATATTAGAAGTAAATAACTGCAGAAGTGACATATGTTGCCTTCTTAAAATGAATGCATCTCTGCTGAACATGGTTTCAGCTTTGGCACAACATGTATGTTTTTCTCGTCTTCTTTTTCAGAGGACTTTAGCTCACCTACCCTGAAGGCATACTTTCATTTACAAGGTACCAAGATGTTTTGAATTATTCATTATTATGTATTTATTATTTATATTATTTATATTAGATAGGGAATGATATTAAAAGTAATAAATACCAGCTCACTAGGGAAATTCACCTTACCCTTTATTCAGGTAGCTGTACTCATCATGCTCTATCCTAAAATAATTATTTAATAGGCGTATAGAACCATCTTAAAAGCTTACAGGAATTTTTGACAGTAGCTGACTTAAATCTTTATATAGCAAAATAAAATTTTCAGGCATAAAATTCAGTTGTGAAACATGAGTGAGATATTAGATTTATATTTAACATATTGAACTTTCAACTTTCTAATTAGCTGACATAATTCATCCATATATCGAGACTAAATCTTTACAAAAAATGCCATTGTAATTATATGCTGATTTGTAAATGCATGAATACATAAAAATTACTTTGACATGTTTACTTACTTTGAAGATTAAAAGCATTTTGTCTCATTCTTTCTTTCTTCCTTCCTTCTCCCTTCTATGCTTTCTTTTAGTGCTTTCCTATGCCCTGTGGTTTTTGTACAGTTTCACAACAAAATAAAACATTAAGAGATTTATTTATCATTTCTTTACTGGGAAAGTCCGACTGGGACAGAGCTTATTTCCAGCAGAGGCCTGGGGAGAAATGCTCCAGATGCAAGTCTTTGGAAAGTGGGAGGAAACCGGAGCACCCAGAGGAATCCCACATGGATGCAGGGAGGACATGCAGTCTCCGCACAGAAGGCACCCCAGCTAAGAATTGAACTGGAGAACCTCTTGCTGTGAGGTGACAACTGTAACTGCTGAACCACTGCATCAGCCAACACTGTACAGATTGCACTCTATTTATGTCTATAATACTTAATTTCTTTTATAATTATGCATATATAAACTGCCAGAGCCATATCTAGCTGTTATGGATCCCCCTCCTTAACTAAAGTTGTGGAACAAAATATTTTTTTCCCTTATGAATCAAGGAACCAAAAAAAAAAGTCTTTGACTTTCAATGAGTACTTTAGAAAAAGAGCTTGAGATCAATATGTGTGTATATACCTTTATGAAGCTATCCAAGGGCTTGCACAAGTGTATAAACAATGAGCACGTGTGAGCCCGTAGCTCTCAACCTTCCATCTCCAAAATGAGGAACACTAGCCCTCATAATGTGGAACAAATAGACAAAATGTGGAACACATACTAATGGCTTATTAACAACTTCAACTAGGAAGGTCATAGGATGGATAAAATATGCTGGTTTTACTTATAAAGAAAATCTTTTAATGAATTAATATGATTACTTTCTATTTACAATGGATTTCACTTAAAAAAATCCTAACACTGAGTGTGTGACAGAGTCTTTCAATGTGGAACTTTGAGGAACTTTGAGGAACTTGAACTTTTTAAGACCCCAAATGAGGTTAGTTCCTCGTAATGAGGTACACTTGAGAGGTATGTGTGAGCCTGACTGCCATTTTGTAGTTAGCTGTTGAGATGTAAGCATGTATGTATGTAAGCTCTGTTTGTTAACTAGTTCATTCGTATTTAAAGATGCTGCTCTCCATCCTGATGTGTTTGCATGTATTAAAGCACCTGAACAAAACCCCCAGCCATTTTGTGATATGTATTAGAGACGAATGACTGACATGGTGTCAGAAGGGGCGTGTCTAAATGACATGGTGCCAGAACCGGCACATCTAAAAAGGCATGGAGTTAGAAGAAGCATACCGAAGGGGCGTGATATCAGAAAAGGCTTGGTTAAAATAACTTAAGGCAATTATTTAGATGCTGATGGAATATACAGGAGTGGATCATTCCTAAATGTGTGTACTCTACAAAATAGGTTAGAATCAGATTTCAGGTATTAAACCTTGCTCAGCACTATTTCTTTTCACATAATATGAAATGGGGCACACACAATGTTCTAAATAATTTTTTCATACACCAATATGTATGATATTGATAACAATATTCAAATTACTATGGAAAATATTTAAAATAAAGTTTGAATTGCATAAAACGAATAAATAAGGGGAAACAACAGCAATGTTGTATTAAGCAAAGATATTGGAGTTATAAGTGCATAAAGTGTTTGCATGTTTGTGCAGTTACAGTAAAGCTGTTTTGCAAAGTACAGCCATTACAAAGTACAGTATTTTGAAGAGTTTATTGTACATTTGAATGTTGTTACAAGCTCACAGAACTGTTTGTATGTAATTATAAGGGATATATTTTCAGTGTGTCTGTGTATACTTTGTGGGCATGGCAGATGGATTCTGAAAACCCAGTGCATTTGTGTTTGACAGTAATATTGCTAAGAACTGGAGATTGTTTGAGCAAGAGTATGACATTTTCGTACAGGCTGCATTTCTGATAAAGATGACTGTACAAAGGCATTTATTCTACTTAATTTAGCTGGGTCAGAAGCCATAGAAAGGGAACGCTCGTTTGTGTACGCACCTGCTATCTATATAGGAGAGGAGGAAAACCATCATATTGTTGTACTGGCTGAGTCAAGGGAGGACCCAGAGTGCTTAAAATATAAATTTAGAGAAATGTGTAACCCCCAGACAAATGTTGCAATGGAAAAGCACTTATTTTACAAAAGCCTTGTGAAACTTTTCCGCATCTATAACTGACTTGAGAAATAAGGCTAAAATGTGCAGATTTGGTGACTTAAGGGATGAGTTGATAAAAGACGTACATGTGTGTGGTATAAAAAATGATGTTGTGAGAAAGATTTTGCTTTGTGACAGTGATTTAACTTTCAGTAAGGCTATTGAGATTTGTCAGATATACAAGCTCACAAAAAAGCACACAAATATGCTTACAAATGAGAATAGCTCTAGAAGGCACAGTGATAAAGCTCAAGTTGATAGCATGCAGCGTGTTTTTAAGAGAAACAGGCTCAAGTACATAGCAGCAACTGTAGCCGTTACAGCACTCACTGATAAATCCCAGAACTTTCAAGCACATTCCAGACTTTGCACAGTCTCGGTGACGGATAAGAGTGAGTCAGCAAACTCAAAGCATGGGTCCCAACCTATTTCCATTGCCAACTGTCGTAATTGTGGTGGAAGCCATGAATCTAAAAGGGAAAATTGTTTTGCTTTTGGTCAACAATGTCAGAAATACAATAAATGGAATCATTTCAAAAGATTTTATAAATCAAAAAGGCCCACATTCTTTTTTCAAATGGGAACATTATCAGAAATGAGTTGATCAGTTAGACAGTGGCAGCCCGAAACTTTACATTGATGGTGTGTCAGTGCTTCATGAAACAGTCAATGCAGTAGATTTAAGGGCCAAGAATGAAGTATTTTGTACTGTTTGGATGAATGGCAAACCCATAGAGCTCAAAGCTGACACAGGTTCCAAGTGCAATGTTATGTTAGCAGAAACATCTCCTAGAGTGTGTAAAGGTGAAAGGCTTGACTTGGCAAGGTGTGCAAAACTTGTTTATTCTATTTATTTATTTATTTGCAGTTTGTTAACCAGGGTAGTCCACTGGGCCATAATGAGGCTGTTTTCAGTAGAGGCCCAGGGAGAAAAGCTCCACAGTAAATATAAAGATTGCACAATTACAGAAATATTGTAGTATTCAGAAGAGTTATACAATTCAGAAGAGTTATGCAATTCACATAAAGAGTTTTACTCACATTGTAATATGTACAGAGAATATATAAAATTTCTAGATTTTTATACACATCATGATTGAAATATATGCTATTAGCTGATGGTAATCCTTGTCATTGAGTGCATTGTCATAAAAGGAGAAGTTCCATTGTTGCCTATGGAGGTGAAGAAATTGAAACCGAAGGCTCAGTAGTGCTTTCATGTTACTTCCAGCAGAAGCAGACGAGGCTACGACTTATTACTTTATGTGATTAAGAGGCACATCCAGTCATTATTAGGGCTCAGAGATAGTTTGAAAATGGGACTGCTTTCATTTAATAAGGAAATCCACCAAGGTAGCTTAAAAGACCACTGCTTTAATTTTGCCCAGTACACTTTTTCTACCCATGCTGATCTTTTCCAAGCCAAACTAGGCAAACTTCCAGTTGTGTACTCCATAAAGTTAGACCCAGAGGTCAGTCCAGTTATCAGGCCAGCAAGCAAATTTCCAATAGTTATGCAGGACAGAGTCAAAGCAAAGTTAGATCAAATGGTGCAACAAGGTGTGATTTGTCCAGTTGAAACTCCAAATAAATGGGTATCTTCCATGGTGGTAGCTCATAAGAAAAGCTCAGATGACATCAGAATATGTATTGACCCATGAGATTTCAACAAAGCACTAAAATGACATCATCATCCAATGCGCAAAGTCAAAGAAGTTGCAGCCTTGATGCCAAATGTCACTATTTTTTCTATCTTAGATGCAAAGAGTTCATTTTGGCAAATTCATCTTGACAAAAAATCCTCATTTCTCACTACGTTCAGTACTCCATTTGGCAGGTAAAGATTTTGAGAATGCATTTGGGATACATTCTGCAAGTGAAGTCTTTTAGAGTGCAATTGAGCAGATTTTTTCTGGGTATCCTTGTGCTGTTATAGTAGATGATATACTAGTAGGAGGTCGTGATGAAGCAGAACATGACAGAAACCTAAGAAAAGGGCACATTAAGTGAATCTTAAGCTCAACCCACACAAATGCAAATTCAGGCAACAAGAAGATGCTTATGTGGTCATTTATTTACAAGTACAGGCTTCGACCAGACCCTTCAAAACAAACAGCCATTCTTGAGATGCCAGCTCCAGAAAAATGTTCAAGCCCTGCAACATTTTTTTGGCATGGTCAACTACCTAGGCAAGTTCATTCCAGACTTGAGCCAATTTTTAGCACCACTCAGAGAGGTGACACATAAAATGTATCCTGGTCATGGTTAGAGCAACACCAAGTAGCATTTGATGTCTTGAAAAAGAGAATTTCTAGTCCACCTACTCTCAGATACTATGATGTTCATAAACCAGTAACACTTTCCTGTGATGCTTCAAAATTTGGACTTAGTGCAGTCATTCTACAAGAAGATCAACCTATTGCCTATGCATTGAGAACTCTTACCCAAACAGAGTTCCAGTATGCCCAGATTGACAAAGAGCTTTTGGTGATTGTGTTTGCATGTTAGAAGTTCCATGAATATGTTTATGGTAGACCTATCCAGATGGAAACAGACCACCAACCATTAATCACTATCATGAGAAAGCCTATGCATTCAATTCTAGCCAGACTACAACATATGATGCTGACACTGCAAAAGTACAATTTCAATCTTGCCTACAAGAAAGGCAGACTTCTTTTTATTGCTGATACATTATCCAGATCACCCAGGAATACCACAGAACAGCACAAGAATGAGAACCTTGAATTTGAAGTCATGGAAGTAAGACATTTTTCTTCCACACATCTTGATGAGCTGAGAGATCACACAGCCACAGATCCAGTTTTACAGAAGCTCAACCAATTTATCAATCAAAGATGGCTGTCAAAGCAATCTAGTTTACCTCAAAAAGTACAACTTTATTTTCCATACAGAGATGAGATTTTGTCTGACAAAGGTATCATTATGAAAGGTCCAAAAGTAATTGTTCCAAAGACCTTGCAACAAGAGTACATTGCTATCTTGCATCGGAGTTACCCAGGAACCAAATCTACCAAAATAAGGGTAAGAGCACTAGTACTTTGGCCTTTTATGTCACAAGACATTGAGTGAGCACTTTCATTTTGTTCAGTGTGTAATAGTACAAAGCCACATCAACAGAAGGAACCATTCATCTTACCAAGATTCTGAAATTGCTTTGGTCAGCAGTAGCCACTGATATCTTCAAGTGGAATGGTCAACATTATTTGGTGTTAGTAAACACTTAATCCAATACATGTGAGATTGATTTTCTTCCTAATCTAGTATCCAGTACAGTCAGTACTAAGATGCAGAATGGGACTTTACTCATGTCACAAGTAGTCCAGAGTGCACACAGTCAAATGATTTGGCAGAACATGCAGTGCAAAATGCAAAACAGTTGCTAGAAAAGTCAAAACAAGATAATACTAATGTTTTCTTGAATCTCTTGAATCTCAGAAATGTTCCTGGTAATAAACATCTTGGTTCACCTCCTCAGAGACTTTTGTCGAGACAAATCAGAACCACAATACCAATCAGTAGTCAGTTATTTGTTCCATGTGTCAAGAACAGCAGATCAGTGAAAGCCAAACTTTTGAAGAAGCGCCTCTCCCAGAAGTCCTACTATGATAAGACCAGTCAACTGCTCAGTCCATTACAAGAGGGAGATGTGGTAAGGATGCAAACATCCAGATGTTATGATCAGATTGGTTCCATGAAGAATATTGGCCCAGAGCTGAGAATGTACATTGTGGAATCAGAAGGAGTGACTTTTGGTGGAATTGGAAGCATTTGAGCCTGGTGCCACAGCAGATAGCCTGTAAGAAAGAATCTTTATCTCAGAGTATGTTGTCTGGTGTTCCAATTCTAGAGGAAGTTTCAGAGGACATTCCTGTTCCTATGATAAATCCAGAGGTTCCTGATACAAGTTGTGCATCGCAGATTGTCCCTGTTGCTAAATTTAATCTTGACTGTTATGTTACGAGATATGGTCAAATCTCTAAACCTTGCAGCAGATATGAAGCAACTTGGACATGAACATTGTGTTTTGTTTCCAATGTAAATAGTAATGCATGTCCAGCTCTGATATTGTTTTGCATAAAGGGCAATCTTTTTAAGAGGGAGGATGTAGATCAATACATGTGTATATACCTCTATCCAAGGGCTTGCACAAGTGTATAAATACTGAGCATGTGCGAGCCTGACTGCCATTTTGTAGTTAGCTGTTGAGATGTTAGCATGTATGTATGTAAGCTCTGTTTGTTAACTAGTTTGTTCATATTTAAAGATGCTGCTATACATTCTGATGTGCTTGTATGTATTAAAGCATCTGAATGAAACCACAAGCCTTCTTGTTATACATGTTAAAGACAAACGCGCGACAGATCTCAATAGAAAAAAACCCAATAACTGTAGCAAACCACTTGCTCCAAATTTAATAAAGAGATCACTACATTCATTCTGAACACCACACACATAGATCACTGAAGCTATAACATTTCAGCCCTGTCTGCAAATGCAGTACCAGCATTCAGAAACCAAATACCAGTATTGCACTAACATGATTAGCACCTACCTAGCATGCCCTCTGAGAGTTTGCACCCAGGCAGCTGTTCTCTTTACCCCACCACAATTATGCTTCTGCAAACCATGTTTGGACAGGATTGTTCATTGGAAAATGAAGCAAAACAAAGACCCACACACAGGCTGTTCCTAAATTGTGCAAAGTCCATCAAAAGACTAAAATGTAAAAAAATGCTCAGCACAAACAAAATGTGTCCAATTCACACTGGATAGGTGTGCAAATACAGCTTTATTCATAGCTTACCTCCAGCAGAAAAAAATCATAAATTGATTTCAATGCGTCTTCTTCAGTGCAAAACTAAGAACTCCACTGTAAGACAACTTTTTCATAGGAGATCTGGGTCAAGAGACAACCAAAATAGAATCATCATAGCAATCATATAAAAGCAGCATGTTATAAGTTAGTAATGTAGATAATATATACAGTATTGGAAACACAGAGAAAATTTAAACAGAAACTTGCATAGCAACCAGTCTGTAACCCTTTAACACTTGGGATCCACACTGTTAAATTTTATTCCATAATATAAACAGTTATTTTAATAGTACAAAGGACACAACTGATATTTCAATTATAGAAACGAAAGTAAGTTTCAATCTATAAAGAGTCTTTTAGTGCAGGTGAAAAAAGTGCATCCAGCACAATGATCCTCAGAAAACACCTGACCTCCTTTATTAAGTCATGACAGGTGCAAGACTCTGTACATGCAGTTACTAAGTATCGCTTGTCTCATGCATTCAAAAGAGACAACGAAGCAGTGTATAGGTTCAAGATATTTATTGTGCATAAACATATCAGGAACTGTAATTAGAACAAGTATTTAGGCTATCTGATTCACTCATTACTTCAAACACACTCTCATGTGCATCTACATTTATGTCTGCATTCACTCACTGACTGTACAAAATAACACTGTTCTCACTCATGCTCAGTACTTATAAGCATGTGCTGTCTAGCTACAGTGGCTGAATAGGTACACTCATTGACCTACACACTCCCTGTTTGATTTGTTTGACATGCAATAGGAGAACAAAACAATGTATATGCTAGATAACATTTCAATATTAATAAAAAAATCAAAACTCAAGTCCAAGTTGTTGTTGTGTATTTTGGATTGGATCTGGAAATTCTACCTGATATGGTTATATAAAAGCTTTGATTGGGCTTAGCAACAGGGACAGTCTCTGGAGAATTCTTCTCAATAGGAACTTAACTTCAGGAATAACATTGGAATGATTTGAGGAAAGTGCACTGTTCTGTGAAACTGGAACAAGTGTAAGGTCGCTCTGAGAAATAGATTCTTTGGCACAGGCAATCTGCTGCATCATGTGTTCGGAGAATCAAAGTATATCTCTTCAGTTTCTTCTAAAATACATTCTTTCTGATTGAGCAATATAAGATTTTGGTTCTTCACAAATATTTTTGATAATGCCCACTTGGTCATATCCTTTGTCTGCATTCTTACAATCTCTCCTTGTCTTAGTGGTCTAAGAGGTTTGCTAGATTTGTCAAAGTACAACTTTTGTGACTGATGTTTTTTCAAAAGTTGAGTTTCTATCACTTTGTTGATGCTTGCACTTGGAATCAGTAGTTGTTTACTGATTGGTAAGGTCATTCTTGTCTGGCTAGACATTAATTTCTGAGCAGGTGAACTAAGCAAGTTATCTCAGGGAATATTTCTGTGATTGAGAAGGTTAAGGAAAACGCTGGTACCATCTCTCTTAGATTTCTCTAATAAGTATTTTGCACTTTGGACTGTATGCTTAGCTAAACGATTTAACTGGGGATACTCAGGACTACTTGTAACATGAAAGAAGTCCCATGCCTCAGCAAATTTCTTGAACTGCTGACTTGTAAACTGCATACTGTTGCCAGATATAACTTTGTGCGAACTGCCATGCTCTGAAAAATGTCTCTTCAACTTTGTAATGACAGTGCTGGATGTTAGATTAGGAAGAAGGTCAATTTCAAACCAACATTCCATTCAAAAATATCAGTAGCAACCGTCGACCATGGTAGATCAGGAATCTGGTTTATCTGAAGTGGCTCTTTTTGTTGATGTGATTTAGTATTATTGCAAATAGAACATGTTAGAGTTTCCTTCTCTGTAACTTTTGACATAGAAAGCCAAAATACTATGCCTCTTACCCTTCTTTTGGTAGAATCGATTCCTGTTGTAACATTAAAGGAATAACTACTTTAGGACCTTTCATGATGATTCCACCTTCCATCATGAGATCATCTCAGTAAGAAAAATATTTCTGTATGTCAAATGGTAGACTGGATTGTCGCAGTGGCAATCCTTGATTGATAACGTGTCAGCTTCTGAAAAACATGGTCTAAAGCCATGTGTTGCCTGAGTTCATCAAGCCATGATGAGGAAAAATTTTTGACTTCCATGACTTCAAGATCTGCTTTCTCATTATCATGCCGTTTTATAGTTTGTCTAGCTGGCCTTGACAAAACATCTGCAAAGTATAAATATTTGCCTTTTGTACAGACAATATCCAAATTGTACTTTTCTAATTTTAACATCATGCATTGTAGATGTACTGGGGCTGAATGTATTGGCTTTTTTAAAATTGTCACTAGAGGTTAGTGATCAGTCTCTATTTGAATAAGTTTGCCATAAATATAATCATTGAACTTCGAACATGTAAACACTACTGCCAAAAGCTCTTTTTCAATTTGTGCATACTGCATCTCTGTTTGGGTTAAATTTCTGGATGCATATGCTACTGGTATGCTTTTTTGAAGACATGCTGCACCAAGACCATACTTTGAAGTATCGCATGAAAGAATTACTGGTTTGTGCACATCATAATATCTCAAAGTAAGTACACTGGCAAATTTCTTTTTCTGACAATCAAAAGCTCTTTGGTGTTTCTCCTGCCAGAACCAGTTTGCATTTTTGCATGTCAACTCATGTAATGGTGTCTGAGATGAACTTTCCTAAATAGTTGGCCATTCCAAGAAAACGTTGTAAAGATGTGACTTTGCCTAGAACTGGCATCTCAAGAATTGCAGCTTGCTTAGACAGATCTGGTTGTAAGCCAGAACTAGTAAACAAATGACCTACATAAGTAACTTCTCTCAGCTTGAATTTGTATTTCTGAAGATTCACTTTAAGATTGACTTCACGTGTACAATACAGAACTTTTGAGGTTTCTATCATTTTGTCATCACCGGTGCTCCATACAATAATGTTGTCTGCTATGATGGCACATCGATAATCTGAAAAAAATTGCACTATCACATGTTGAAATACTTCACTGTCAGAATTGGCATTCCCAAGAATCTCTACCTTCTAAATGGTGTACTGAAAGTAGTTAACAATGAAGATTTGTGATCCACCGAAATTTGCCAAAACAAACTTTTTGCATTTAAGACTGAAAAAAAGTGGCATTTGGCATGAGAGCTGCTACTTCTTCTACTGCGTGCATTAGATGATAAGGATGTTTAAGCAGTTTGTTTAAATTTCAAGGATCAATACATATTTGAATGTCATCTGAGCTTTTATTATGAGCTATGACCATGAAGGATACCCATTCACTCGGTTCTTTTACTGGAGTTATTACACCTGAATTCACAATTTTGTCTAGTGGAGTTTTCACTTTGCTCTGCATTGCTACCATAACCTTCCTTGCTGGTCTGACAATTGGGCTTACTTCATGGTTTAACTTCATGGGATATGTGGCTGGAAGTTTGCCAAGCTCGTCTTTCAGAATATCAGCATATTCACTAAAAACATTCTGTGTAAAATATTTTGGTTGCTCAGAATTATATGGTGGACCTCTTTATCAAATGAAATCAGTCCCATTCTCAAAATGTCTTTAAGGCCTAACAATGACGACATGTGTCTTTTGACTATGTAAAACTGCAAGTCACAGCTGTTCCCAGCAGAACGGCATGTGACAACTATTGTGCCATCAGTTTGAATTTCTTCATCATCATAAGCAACAAGTTTGGCACACTTTGCTGAATTTTCCTTGGCAAGCATTTGTGCTGATATAACATTGCACTTTTATGCAGTATCTACTTTAAGTTCTACTTGTTTTTCATTAATCCAAACAGTACAAAATATTTACTCTTTGCTGCCAAATGATAGTCTACTGTATTAACTGTTTCATCGATCACAGAGACACCATCAACATAGAATGTTTGCTCACAGCCTTCTATCTGATCTACTTGCTTCTTCATATGTTCTTTTTTATTGAAAGATTGTGGTACTTTAGACTTGCAAAGCCTTTTAAAATTATTCCACTTTTTGCATTTGTGACATTGCTGATCAAAAGCTAAGAACTTTTCTTGTTTAGGTTCATGGTTACCTCCACAATGACAGTTAATAAAATTATGTGCTGTGGCCCCATTCTATTTATGGTTAAAATTGGGTACTGCCCCACCTTTTAGCTTATATCTGTTTTCTGTCTTAGCTTTCTGTTGCACACAATCAACATTCTCACTGGTAGACACTGTGAGCATGCTTTTCTTATTTATAAGCATATTTGTGTACTTTTCTATAAGCTCATATATTTGACAAATCTCTATGACTTTGCTCAACGTTAAATCACTATCTCAATGCAAAATCTTTTTCACTGCATTGTTATTCACACCACATAAGTCTGTCCTTTATCAACTCATGTCACAAATCACCAAATCTGGATGTTTTTGCTTTATTTTTCAAGTCAGTAATGTATGCAGCTATAGTTTCACCAGGCTTTTGATTTCTTGTGTAAATCATATGCCTTTTCATTGTAATATTAGTGTGAGGGTTACAAATTTCTCTAAATTTATGTTTTAAGCACTAGTCCTGCATTTCAGCCTGTATCACAATATGGCGGTTCTCCCCCTCCCTACATGGCAGGTGCATATACAAATGAACGCTCCCTCTCAATGGCTTCTGACCCTGCTAAATTAAGAAGTATGAATGCTCTGGTATAAACAGCAGCTTGTGTGAAAATATAGCACAAATGTAAGGCCCAAAGAAACATAAAAATAAACTGCTGCAGGTAAAATCCAGAAAAAACATTAATCTAGAAATTTTTGAAATAAAAATTTGTTTAAAACAATGAGAAATAAGTGCTTTTGTTCACAAAACCCATGGACTTCATCAGATAAAGATTGCTGGAAGTACACACACAATTTGTAACTGTTGTTTTCAATCACATGACTGCCAAACCCCCAGGAAATGAAACATCATCTTAAAAGAGCCACCACAAAGAAATCCACAGTGTGTAGCTATTCAGTGCTATTGAAACCTATTCTTTGAGTCTAGGCCAGTTATTAAAAAGATACAAATTGTGTATGTACTTCCAGCAATGTTTATCCGATGAAGTTCATGTATTTTTGTGAATGAAAGCACTTATATCTCATAGTTTTAAACCATTTTTTTTATTTCAAAGTGTTTCTAGATTCAAGCTTTTCTGGATTTTACCTGCAGCAGTTTGTTTCCTTGGGCCTCCATTTGTGTTCTACTCTATATTTCTTCAGTTTATTTTTTGGCCTTGTATGAAAATATCATATTCTTGTTCAAACACTCTCCATTTCTCAGCAATATCATTTTCAAACACCAGTGGTTCAGGTCTGCAAAATCCTTCTGCCATCACAACAAAATACTTTTAAACATAAGCATAGACCAGGTACTTTTAATTATGCTCAAATGCATAGCAATCTGTTTGAAAAGGCTTCACTTTGACACTGCGAACACTGCGAACATTCCAGGAACTTCAGATTCCTCAAATAGCTTTAACTAATGTAAAAAGTAGTACATTGGAAAAAATGTGGTCATATTAGCCTTTTCATACAATTTAAACATTTTGGAAATTATTTTGCACATTTTTGTATTTATTTCAAATACTTTTATCAGTATGTTGCAATTTTGGACATTTTGTTTATTTGGTAATTATTTCAAACCTTTTGAATGCTTCACCACATATTCAGTAACTGAAAAATCATTTAAAAGAATTTAAGTACCTTTGAATAACCACTGACATGTTTGTGAGTTCACTCCAGTATATTCCTCCACTTTTAACCATGTGCTTCATGGCTTGTGAGTTTTTTCAACTTCGGATCCCATTCTGGCACCATGTCATTTGTCTCACGCATTTAAAAGAGGCAGTGAAGAGGTGCATGGGTTCAAGATATTCATTGCACATAAACATGTCAGGAACTGTAATTAGAACAAGTAGCTAACTGATTCACTCATTACTTCAAACACATTTGAATGTGCATCACCATTCAGGTCTGCATTCACTCTGGCTGACTGTACAAAATGGCACTGTTCTCGCACATGCTCAGTACTTATATGCATGTGCTATGTAGCTACAGGCTGAACAGAAACAATAAACTTAATGGTCTACAATAAGGATGTGGAGAGGAGTCATACTGTAATTGATTGTGATATTATTACTGAAAAGAAGAGTGTGAGAGAGAAATGCAAAATTGTGTTTCCTTCATAAGCTATGGGAATGGGCAAGCATTCAGCAGCAACTCAATGAATGAAAATTCTCCAAGCCTCAGCTCCCCAAGACTCGATTCCATTGCAGTGGCAGCATTTGCACTGAAAAGCATGGTCAGGGAATAATGCAGGCACTATGTTTCATTAACAAGTGCCCCCCCCCCCACTTTCAACGTGACCATGTAATTGATTATATCAGTTAGGGGATGGGGGGCATACTCCCCATCAGAGAATGCAGGAGACTTTCTCCCCCTGCAAAAACACACTAAAACAATGTTTCTGGGAAGCATTTTTCATCTGATTGACTTTCTAAGAGCTAAGGTTTGGGGAATTGCCATTCGTCTACTTATAGTGGAAGTAGTTTAAGCATACATCACAAAAAAAAATCAACTTGTATTCAGTTTGAGTTAAATATCTGGAGGAATGTTTACTGATTGTCTGAGATGAGTAACCTCAAGTAGGTCTTGCAGTAGATTACTGTGAGCGCCAACAGTTGGACCATCTCTAAATTCAGTCAGCAAAAATAGCACTGCTCATGTTTTCTTTCTTAGGTGCTAAACTCTATAAGTGCATTACATCAGCTTGGCTCACAAATGCAGACATCGAACTTGCCAGAGCTGTGCAACATCTACTTAAATCTCTGTTATGTTTATGATACTGAGAGGGCTTTATACTGTAGTCAACTGACCTTGTTCTGACCTAGATTGTTGTGTGCCCTTGTTTGTGAAAGGGGTGTATCTTCTATGTTTTCCTGAGAATTGTACAGTACCTGGCTGCAATCCCTTGATCATTGCTTGCCATTATACTATTATGAGTATTACTGTGTGTAGTACTTCTGCCATACCTATTGTTCATTAAGATTTCTATGGTGTCCCTTGGAAGATCAGAGCTGTTACCTTTTTTATTATACACTTTTATTTGAATCCTATACTGTTCATTGGCATTATATATGGTTTCTCCTACAGATACTCAAGTGTCAAGCAGTCCCAATACCGGGTGCTTGATTACAATCAATAACTACACATTTAGCCTAAACAGGAAGCAAACAACAGTAAAAATATGCACCCCCTCAGCACCCTGCCCCATGTGGATTAGGTTTACAGTGCATCCTTACTTGTATATGCTAAATCCCTGATCCCACAATGGTGGTGAAAAGAGAAACATTCCACAGAGATTAGAATAGGTGTCACATGACTGGTGATGACACTGTCTCATTGGATAAGTGGAAATGTTGAACAATGAGTGGCAGTACCCAGCAAACAAAACTGTGCAGATAATAGTCAGACTGCTGCATATTAACCTCATCTATGACAACATTATATATGCCACTTTCCATTTCCGTTGAAGATTCCGAACTGATGTTTAATACCACAACTGTAAAAAAAAAGGTTTTGGATACTTACAAAGTACATACAAATGTTGAAAAGTTTCAGGTGACTGATTTTTATTTGAGGATAAATGAGCTGTGACATGATAAGACAAACCCTCAGCTTCTAAAGTTCACTTAACCAAAATGTGTAGAATGCAATATGTTAAATAATAGCATTGTAAATCATCTTCTGGATGTTTTGGCAAATATATTTCATTTTAATTAAACCAAAACAGGCAAATGCATGTTAACCAAGATGACAAAGGATCATGTGATTTTGTTGCAGACAGTTTCATTAAATCCATTTTTAGTTGGTCACATACATCGAGTGTTGGTATTGTTAGACAGAAGTGTATACAGTTCCTAAATGGTCTTATTATGGCATAGATAAAAAACAAGATAACCCCTTTTTGCACTCAGAGAAAACAAATAACGTAGCAGTTTTATATTTAGTCATCCAGTGCAACATAAATACATATTTGTAACTTTGGCAACATATCATATACTTCAATCATCTCTTTCCGTGACAAGTGTTCTTCATCCTTATTGACCTCTACCTATCTTGGTAATATAACTGTAACTAGACCATCCTTTCTAAAATGCACAAGAGATTTTATTTATTTATTTTATATTTATTTTACATTTGTTTACTGGGATAGTCTGACTGGATATATGTCCATTTTCAGCGGATGCCCGTGAAGAAAAGCTCCAAATTGACAGACTTACATAGATAACATTAGAAAGTAGAAAACAAAGTATAAAACAAATATAAAACAAGTGACTATGTACAATGGTTAGTGGTGTTCACTAACTGGGACTCACAGTTCCCATGTTATACATTACTATTAATCTGATTATAAAAGTATAAAACAAAGTATAAAACAAGTGATTATGTACAATGTTTAGTGGTGTTCCCTAACTGGGACTCACAGTTCACTCAGTCAGACACTTTAAAATGCAAGAGACATCAGATTGGTTACATAGCTTGGTGAAAGTAGTTACATGTTGTGATATATAGAGATCATGTTTTCAGTTTATAACCTAATCAGGGGTGGTACACGGGCAAAGCCAGTTCTCTTTGAAATACAGTTTAAGTTTTTTTTTTAAGAGACTTATGGTTGATTGTAGGGTTATATTACTTGGCAACGAATTCCAGGTTTTACCAACAAAGTTGGCAAACAGGGACTCACCAGCAGCATTATTAGCTTTGTGGGTTTGGACCAGTAGTTTGTTGGCTGATCGTAGGGATCTTAAGTTGCTGTATGGCTTAATGATATTTACAAGTGAGGGGGTATCCTCAGGGTGGTACACAATTTTGTGTGCTGTTAAGAGTTGATTAAATTGAATTAAGCTGGGCAGTTCTAGCCACTCTAGTTGTATCAGGTTCTGGCAGTGGTGGGTTCTACAAGTGGAGCCAGTGGCGGATCTGGCAATATGGTTGTAGCTATGGGAGAGCTTACCTAATACGGATTTGTTGAGGTTTGAGAGTACTGGCGAGGCATATAAAAGAGTAGAGAGTAGGTGTGACCAGGCGATTGCAGTCCTAGCCAGTGGGGTTAAAAATGTTATGTTTCTATACAGTGATCCAAGCTTCTTATTAATGGTCTGTATGGTTTTGTTGACCTGTAGGTCAAATTTACGATTGTTGTCTATGATAACCCATAAGAGCTTAGTGTGTTGATCTGGGGAGATAGTGGTACCATTATTAGATGTAACAGAGAATGAAAGTGTGGCTGATCTACTAGTGGGGGTGAAGAGTAGAAGTTTATTTTTTGGGGGGGGCTTCAGCAGTAGGCATTGGTTGGCGAGCCATTTTTCAATAGTGTTGAATGTAAGAGATGTCAGCAAGGAGTAGCTTAATGATATTTCACCTGTCCTTATGTTATGCATTACTATTAATCTGATTATATATCTTAAATATAGTAAACAGTTAAAAAATCTCCTTCTTAAATGCTAGGTTACTCTACATTACTGAGCTCTAGAAACTGATTCAGCAACAGCTAAGTTCCAAGTTGATCTGGATAACTAAATTATTTGTGACTTATTAAGTCGTAAGTTACTTGATCTGGATAACTAAATTATTTATGACTTTCAGCATTTCAGCCCTTACTGCTGATATATACCCTCAGTCCTTTTACAGAGCACAACACTTAATTCAACTTTTGTTGGTTATACACATGACCCACAACCCCTGCACATGGTCCCCCATTGTCAGTTTAGCAAATATCTCACAGTAGCATAGCACTAAACTATTGAAACATGACCTCCAACTATCACTTTTATTAATGATGCTTTTTCCATTTATCCATCCACCCATCTATCTAGTTATCCGTCCATTCAATAAATAAATAAAGAAAAAAAATAACTACAACAGACCAATAACAAATTAATAAAGAAACACTTCCTCCATCAAATCAGAGCAATTATATGTCTGGTATAATATTTATGACATTGTTAAGTAAATAATTCAAGGAAAGTACAAAAAAATGAACACCGGGAGTATCCTTGCCATTTTCCACAGGTACGACCTTTTCATGATATAGCCCAAATACTTCAGTGTTAAAATTTCAATCAAAACCAAACAGATGAATTAATCCTTTGTCAAATCATTAATACTGAGTAGATATTGAATGAAACACCTCTAAATAATTCTGAGTGTGTAGATATTATACCTGCTCATGCCATAAATTCGCTGATTTCAGTGAACAGTATACAAGCTTTTTATATAGCATCACATTGACTGTCTATAACTCAGTGTATCATATTATGCTTCTATCTGATCCCTCTTGACATTGTGACCAGCACCTCTCTCTAAACCAGTGATGATAATTAACAATGTCCTTGTGTGCCTTCCATATCAAAACCCTACTTTAAATTTTACAGAGAATCAGTTACAGAAACACATAGTAAAGCAAACAAGGAACGCCTGATGAGCCACAGTTTACCATTTGGTACTATATTCCTCATTCTCATTACAGAACTGTTACTCATAATTCAAAATACAGCCCCCTTTCTTATTTTGATTGTGCAATGTGTTTTTTATAGAATTTAAAGGTATCATCCCCACTAATCCAACAAATATAGTCTTGCAAATAACAAAATAAACAGATAACCTATTAAGCTTTATCAGCATCCCTATATTTATAAAACATGCTAAAACTCTAATTTAGGAACTGTTATAATAAGGCATCAGAGAGAAAAAGGGTTCAAAACTAATGAGCTATGCTAACCCCCGACAGTTTAAAAATCCATATTACATTCTGTCACTCACCAAAAAACTTTTAAATCAAATCTTCCTAATAGGAAAATATCAAATAAAATGATATCAGCATGTCTGATTGTGTTTTTTAATCTTCTATTTTGAAATATCCTTATATACCAAACAAATATATAACAATTTTATATACTTTAACAAATGCTACCTTAAGATAATCATGTGCTATATATGCATATTTTTTTCTAGCATAATTTTCTCCCTTTTCAAAACCCTTTGTTTTTACATGAGCTTATAATCACAGCTAATATAAATGAACTCAGTAAAGTTACACATTAAACATATCTAAGTGTTAGTACACAAAGCATGCTTATTGTACTCTGTGATCCTCAAAAAGATAAGTTAGTTATGCACTGCTCTGCTGTGAGACCTGATCATAACAGCTTTGAAAGGTACATGATGACTTTGTTATGCACCTTTCAAAGTTGATGTAATTAGATCTCACACTGTAGCACACATAGCAGCCTCCACAGAATACCATCCAGGCAGCTTTAAATGCTGCAATACATTATACAGTGCCAAATAATTAACAAATGTGTGGTAGGGTGAGATGTCTAACATCTTTCAAAGGTGTTGGATGTTTATGTGCCAGCTTTAAGTGTGTAAGAGCTTTCAAGGCTGTAAAACACATCACACTTCTATATTTTTTCCTTGTAACTAATAGTACATCAAGGCAGCAAAAGCTTTATATATTAAAAGGATTCATAATTAGGTTTCTCAAAACCTAATGAACAATTTAAGTGTTCTTGACATAGATGTCAAGATTGATCTCTGAAGTTTCACTTTGCTCTTTTCCTTGTTTCAGATGTTGTTTTCTTTCCCCCTTCAAAACCATTATCCTTTTTTGCTACCAGCAATTCATGTCTCATATAATCTAATGATCACAGTGTTCTCTGGAGTGTATACAACTCTGAATGAGTTGAGGTTTTAGACATATTTCAATGTAGGATAAAATGCTTTCAGGATAATGGGTAATGATAACTTGTGTATTAATTTATACAACTGAGATTCCTTTATGGCAGCTGTAAACTACATCCATTACTGTATAGCTGTTTGTTAGGAATCAAGACCCACAAACACTGGCCTACTGTTAACTGTTATCTTCTAAGTTGTCAAAGTTGTGATAAAACCCACTCCTTGTTATACCATATCATAAACTCAAACAAAGTTACTCTCAATCTGTCTTAAACCGTACCAGATTTGGTCAATGGAGGTCTATAGGCTTTTTCAATGTCCCAAAATCCCTTTGAAGATCCAATCTGTTTGCACTATTAGTTACATTTTTTGTTACCTTCTAGAATCCCATTTAAGTACAAATTTGCATGTATTGCCTTATCCTCAAACATGACCAATTTCTGCTTTATATGTATGTAGTTTAATGGCTTATTTGTATGTGTTCATTTTAGACACCAACCATTGTTTGTTAAAAATACATCAGGGGCTCATTTTGTTCTTTTAGGAAATCACTGGAATCACTCCTAAATTACGTAAAGTGTTTAATGCAGCAATACAAAAGTGCAGACACAACCTTTATCTGTTATCTGCCTGCTTTCATGACACTTCCCAGCCTACTTCTCTATTGCTTTATCTGCACTGAAACTCATTATCACAAGGTGCCCCATACACACGTTATGTGCCCCTTGAAAACATCTCCTTTTTATTTGTCATTAAATCGGAAGTCATCATTCAAAATCAGCAAACTATCATATCACCAATACCAAAAGTGTGCTAAAATGCTTTGTTTTATTTCACAGAGCATGTGAAGAAAGCAACCAACCTCTTAACTCACCGAGAGCCTTCTCTGGGGAGAAGTTACATTTGATGATGTTATGTCGGGATATGGTTTGACTGACTGAGGAATGTTAGTATTTGATGTGGTCCTTGAAATGTGGTTGCTTTGACTATACTGTTTTCTACAGCAGAATGCTGAAAAGTGGGAGATAGTACAATTATTTCTACCTTTTGTCATTACTAACCTTTCTCTGTGTCACCCAAAATTTTAGTATACTATGTTCAGGAGAACTCAACCCCCCCCCCCCCCCATAGAAAATACTTATTTTCTCTGTCTCATTTTTTAATGCTACTATTTTCCATACTATTACTGTCAATGAACTGGGATCATTGGTAAAGGTTTCAATGATTAGGGCTTTTTTTCTGTTGACATACACCAGGTGAAATGAGGCATGATTTTGTTGCTTTCACTTATTTCATTTTTGGGATTTCTTGAGATCAGATACCGCAACATTTGTATAGCTTGATTGTTTAGGGGTAGAGAGTCACTGAAAATAAACTGTAATTGTATCAGTATTGCAACCAACTTTATTGGCTTCAGGCTATGTTATCAGAATTACTCATAAGTGATGATTATTAAAAAACTACTACCACTCTGCCAAGGATAAGTGAGCTGTCCAGATGGAAGGGCCTTATGCTGTTACAGGTGAATCTCATGGACAGGTATGAAAATTCTACAGCAATTAAACACCTCATTTACTGAACAAACATATACTACCATAGATTTTCCACTCTGTATTTGAAAATATGCAATTATTACAATAAATATTCTTTACCACATGCATATGCATTCCCACAGATATACAGACACACACACCCACACACACACACACACACACACACACACACACACACACACACACACACACACATGCACACATGCACACCCTGCAGAAATGCTATGTATGACCTTTGAATGAATAGGAGACCACAGTGGAGTAAAGTGCACAAAGCTAAACAGATGCAGTGCTTAAACTTATCAAATATTTTACCATATAAACTACTTCCAAATGTGTACATACTTTCTTAGTATTCATTTTGATTCTCTAATACATACTGAATAAACATTTTAAGTACTGATTGTCGAACAAAGCACTGCTAGAGAATATTTTGGCTATGTAGCCACACTGGCATATATATATATATATATATATATATATATAAAGGTAAATGTTTTTTAATTGTCAAAATCCGTAAATTCTATTGCAATCACACAAAACTACATCATCCTTATTATTGTTGCTGAATGTTTCTACCTTTTGCAGTATTGTTTGCTTTCACTATATCATAGTACTTAAAGCTAACCTGTTTGGGACTGGAGACTCATTATGAACTATTTTCAGCAGACTTGTGATATAAAGGTCATTTATTTTCCTTTGAGCACTAATGGATTTGCTAGGTAGAAGGGAACCATTACTCATATTTCATTAGTCCAGTGAAAACATGCAGAGTTTAGCAAATATCTGAGGACTAATTAAGTGAGCTGTTCTGTGGGACAGTACCCAACCTTTACAGGACAAAGTACTGATGAAAAACAGAGGCTTACCTGCTCTGTATTATACTGTGTGACTTAATGAAACAAAATTTTAAAAGGAGAGTGAGTGTTTCCAATTAGTACATTCGCGGTGGTGCAGAGGTTAGTGTTGTCGCCTCACAGCAAGAGGTTTTCCCGTTCGATTCTTGGCTGGAGTGCCTTCTGTGTGGAGTCTGCATGTCCTCCCCGTGGTTGAGTGACATTAAAGACATGCAGGTAGGTGCATGCGTGAATGGGTGTGCCTTCTTTGAAGGTTGTGCATCAGGCTGGCAACTTGTCACCATAAAAATCCACTGCCAGTCATTAGCAGACGGGAGTTCCGCTGTGGCGCCCCCTAACCGGGAAAAGCTGAAAGACAGTTATTAAAGGAAAATAATGGCTGACAGATACACGTTTTTCTACCTCTTCACTTTAAGGCAACATGGGACAGTTTATATTAGAGGAAATGTATTTATTTATTTATTTATTTTACATCTATTACCAGGAATGTCTGACTGGACACAGGTCCTTTTTCAGCAGAGGCCTGGGGAGAAAAGCTCCACATTTACTTAATGAATCATAGAACTATGCACAATAGTATATTACACAATATAATATAATACAGTGGAATAGCAAGCAATACAAAAACAGCAAGTAAATACAAAATAATAGAAGGGAGCACAATGCTAAACAAAGAGAGTGAAAGATTGTAAATTACATGAAGAGCTGGTAGTGTATATACAACCATCATATCATGGGTAGTCATTACATATACTGGTACACAACTGTGAGATTTTAATAATTCTGTACCATATAAACTGGGATATAAGCAGGCATAAGTCATTATAGGAGATATAATTGTGTTCAATTATAATACAGTAGCCAGTTCCTGTTTGTGGTTATTGGCTGTTGAGGAAGGGAAATTGGGCAATCATGTAGGGTTACAGGGACAGAGCCAGGAATCTGAAAGATGCTCTTTTAGTAGCTTTTTGAATTGTGGAATAGAGCAGTTGGAAGTAAGAGAGGATGGAAGTTTATTCTATAATTTGCAAATGTAGTGTGAAAATAGTGATTCCCCAGTAGCGTTGTTTCTTTGGAGACCTATAGGAGGGATTTGTGGGAATTGCGGAGATATCTAGAGGAGTTGTATGGCTGTAAGAGGTTATGGAGAGCAGGAATTTTATCTGGGTGATGAAGGATTTTCTGAGTGAAGGCAAGTTGATTAAAGTGCCGAGTTGTTTAAGTGATGTGCAGTGATAGGATATATAAGAAGCACCAATTGCAAATTTGGTTATCTTATTGTAACAAGATTCAAGTTTGGCGAGGTCTGTTTTACGGAGGTTGATTAGTACTGGGGAGGCATATAAGAGAGTAGATAGGAGGTGTGTTTGGGCAATAGTGGATTTAGTATTCTTGGTTAGGAATTTATTATTCTTATACAGGAGACCGAGTTTCTTGTGCACCTTTTTAATGGTTTGGGCAATATGTATGTCAAATTGCAAATTGTTGTCTATTTGCACACCTAGCAGTTTTGTATCAGTTGAGGTGATAATGATAGTATTGTTTTTGGATAAGATCCTGAAAGGTGGGGAGGGAGGTTTGACTTGGGAAGAGGGGTTATGCCTGGATGAAAGAGGAGAAGTTTTGTTTTGTTTGGGTTAAGGATGAGGTGGGGGTTAGTGAGAAATATTTCCCAGCAAACAATATTAAGTAATTGGTCCCTTTGTAATATGCACAGTGTAAATAAGTGAGCAGAAAACAAGCTCTTGTCAGTCCTGAATGTTGACTTGAAGAGGTGAAGGAATGACACAAAATGAGATGAGTGTTGGAGAGAGAGAGAGTATGAGGCACACAGACTGTACGTAAAGTGGCCTGATCATTCTTGATTTTTTGTTTCTCTCTCTCTCTCTCTCTCTCTCATTCCCTGTCTCTTTCTGTCATTTTCTGCCTCCTGTGCCTTGTGTCTGGCAGTTTCCATGACTGAAGGATGAATTCATGCTGTTTGTTCTTTACAATCAAATATACTGAACACACAAACAGTAAAACAAAATTCAGCTACTAAAGTAACAACACTGAGAACTGAATCTGTGTATCAGTGAATCGTTGATGCCTGTAGGTACACTTGCATAGATATATAGATGTATATATATATATATATATATATATATATATATATATATATGTGTATGTATATATATATATATATATATATATATATATATATATATATATATATATATATATATATACAGATGGGCTTTATTGGCAGGAATCTCATTTTAAAACTGGAGATGCTGTCCAACTCTTGGTTATTGGTTTAACATTGCAGATACATGGGAAACGTCACATGAAGTTGAAGCTCCGGCAGTGATCTCATAAGTGAGTTATGTTGTATACGGTCTTGTTTTCCATGCAGTCTCCAAAGGTAGTTAGTGATGCTAATTTATTGGAACCACAGTAATGACTTACTTTTAAAGACACAATCTTTAAACACTAATTGTAGACTAACCTCAGGCTAGTCTGAAATATCTACTTAAAGTTAAGAGAAAAACAGTTTCAAAGCTTTATGAAAGAGATGCATGATATTTTTGGATTGTAATTTAAAAAAACGAAATGAAATACAAAATTATATTTTGGGGGGATGGGAGTGTTAATAGAGTACTTATATTTTACTGCATTTCACCTGGATTTGAAAGTTTAACCCCTTCCTTATTCTTCCAAACTGCAGACCTATTCTATACACTAGTAAAGTAACTCATTATTCCTCTATTTTCACAATTGACAGTCTGTTTAGCATAACCCTTATTAACTTTATGGAAATATAAACTTGCTCACCAGGACAGATCCTGCAGCGTTTGCCCTAAGGGGTTGATTTATTAGTAGATCTAGTGCTGGATTGCCAACAATTCATGGCTGCATTTCAAGGATTTTTTATTGACAGCTAATACTGCCCTGTGTCTTTTGAAGATATACACCCCTAGAAAAATGTCTGATGGGTGGGAACACTGTCGCAATGCCAAATTAAAAATGACAAGAACTGACGGAGTACAGAAATCAGTCACTGGGCTTATAACAGAGTGAGAACGTTGTCCCAACCATTACACACTCTACTAATGAATTTCAATGTATATTTGTCTCAAAAATGAAAGATATATGAGCTGATTATGAAGAGAACTGAGCATCAGCTCATGGATAAAACTTGGGCAAATGGCTTTTGTAGATTCCTAGGTGTGTACTAGGCTAACAACCTCAAGGGCCTTTTTAAGTTTAGCCATGCATCCCACGTCTCGGACAAGTTCTGGTGTTCTTGATAAGTGTAAACAGGGGCTTGGGAGATGAAGCATTTACAAGCAGAGATGGGAGATAAATCATATACAGGTTGCCCATGTCCATTAAATATATATGTGCCAAACCAGGGATGTACTCCCTGTTCCTCATCCAGTTGTCCAAGTTACACTTGAATTTGGTTAGGGAGGAACTCTGCTTCACAAGAATGGGGACCCTGTTGCAGTGAAGGGGTAGTCTCTGGGATACATACCTGTCTCCCAGACAAGTCCTATTTATATCACGGGCAAGGTTTAATTCTTTAGAATGGGTAATTTGGGTGCTTTTTTTTTTTTGTGGATATGCAGGAGATCCATCAGGGCAGGGTCTGACAATGCCTTGCATGCCAGACATAGATCTATCCTCAATAGCTTGTAGGACACAGAATACAGGGACAAGGCTTTAAGGCAGTCTGCATAGGACATGTTACTTATGCCCTGTAATCTTCTAGTGAAGAACCTCTGTAGATGTTTAGTTGTTGGATGTGCCAGGTTAGGTATATACCAAAGGAGGCATTGTACTCAAGTACAGGTCTGACAAATGCTGAATACAGTGGAACAATAACATCCTTGGGCGTAGATGCCATACTTTTGTTTATAAGTTGCACAATATAGGATGATTTCCTCAGTACTGTAGACATGATGATCAAAGGCTAGATTACTGTCTTTATGTATCTCCTAGTCCCTGACAACTGGGTTGACTCTTGGGGGCTGTTAATATGATAGTTACCAGGGTTGGATGACTTGTGGAAGGATACTATTATGCATTTCTTGCGTTTAGTTTTAGTGCATGGCTCTGACACCAGTTAGTTGTTTGTGTCACCCCTTCATGGAGAACAGTGGGTGATTCTATGACTGCTCCTAATTTGCAATCAACTGCAAATTTAGTCAGCCAGAGGCTCTTGACATTGGCCTTGAATCAGAGAAGAAAATGCCAAAAACGGTCATTCCCAGTGCTGACTCCTGAAGGACTCCACTTGTGATTGGCCTCTTTGCAAAGGTGGATTCCCAAATTCTAACTTCCTTGGTCCTCTCTGTGAGCCAGCTGGTTATCCCCTGGGTAACATGTGGGTTTATACCTAACCTGTTGATTTTGTTAACAATGCTGTAGTGGGGTATTGTGTCAAATGCCTTGGTCAGATCATGTTAGGCAGTGTGAACCATTTTTCCCTCATCCACTGCTTTAGTAACTTCTTCAAAAAAGTCCACCAGGTTGAGTAGACATGACCTCCTCTTGACGAAAACAATTTGGGTCATGTTCAGTGTTTGGAAGTTTCCTATGTCATTACTGATCATTTCAAGATAATTCTTTCCATGGATTTGCATGAGACTAGTGAGACTTATGGGTTTGTAGTTTGCAGGCTCTGTACATGGCCCATAATTGTGCATATGACTGTTGCTGTTCTCCATTTGTGTGGTATGAAGCCTATTTGGAGGCTACAGTTAAATAGCAATTCTAGAGAGTCTGATAGACCATGTTTCAGGCTATTTAGAAGGCATCCTGGGATATTGTTTGAGCCCACTAATGTAGTGTCCTTCCTTTTCTCTAGTGATAGTAGGGGGAGTTATATTTAATAGTATTTCCTATGGAGAACTTGAAGGGGGAGAGGTGTAAAGTTGGAGCTGAATTTGTTAGCCAGTAGGTTTACTCTATACTCTGGCTCAGTATAGGTGGCTCCATTTACAATGAGCTTTACACACAACTGTATATTATCTTTAAGGTTGTAGATGTAGCTAAAACATGCCTTGTGGTTGTCCTTGGCCTGGTAAGCCAAATTGACCTCAAATTTGGTTTTGGTAGACTTTGTTTGTCTCTGAGTTGTTTTTAATGAGAGTGCTTTTATCCAGCTAGGTGCTACACCTACTAATTTTTGACATGATTTTCTTTCCTCTGTTATACAGCCTACTGATGTTTTTGATTCCACCAGGGTAGCTTATTTTTTGAGTTGGTTCTGTACTTTTTCATGGTGGGTATAGCTGCCTCTATGCAGCTAGTAACATGCTTGTATAGTTTCTGTGAACAGTTCCACCATAGACAGTAGTGTTCTCAGGGTCTGTGGGGGGCTTGAACTTTTGCCAGATTATCAGTTAATAGTAGAAAGTTACCCATAGAGTAGTTTGTGAACATTCCATGGTTATCTGGAGTTCTGGGTTTTATTTTCACCTCACAGGAGGCTGTTTTGTGGTCTGAACTTACCAGAGAAGACATTATACAAGGTGGGTGTGCAGCACTTTCCCATATTAGTATGACCAGATCCAGTATGTTTGCCCCTGCTGGTCAGTGTATTGACAACCTGGTCTAGGGACTTTCTGTATACAAAATCCAGGAATCTCTGCACCTGTACGTTTGGTGTCATATATGATTCTCAGTTAATAGTAGGGTAATTAAAGTCACCCATGAATGTGGTATTGGTTTGGGTGGTGAAGATTTCCAATAAGCTAAAATATATGTCATATGTTCCTGGGTCATAGAAGGGGACCTATAGTGCGCAAGGAAGACGTATTGGATTTTGCCTGTGGTGATTTGAACATGGAGAAACTCAAGTGCATATTTATTTTTGATGTGAATCAAGACATCTCCACCTTTAGTCCCTGCCTGTGTAGTAGCTGGTTTAAATGTGTGGAAAGCTTTATAGTCTTAAACTGCCTGGGTGCTCTTTGGGGCTTTAAACCATGTGACAGGGACTGCACAAACATCAGCATTCTCTAAGATGAGGAGAGCTTGATGGGAGTGGAGTTTCTTGTTTAGACACCTTGCATTGAGTGGTAACACATTTAGGTTTTCTTGATTTTGATTTGCTATATCAGAAGTACATTCAGTTTGACATTGCCTAAAAAGGCACTATGGGGGAGATCACTGTTTTGACTAATATTTGAAAGCTTAGACGGTAAAGCTACAGACCATCCCTGGCAATGTGGTGTGGTCTGTTAACCATTTCCTTCCATGCTGACATATATTGCATCCCCTTACAGTGATACAAGAAACTAGGTCAATTATTAAAATCACTCATCTTCTTTTCATATTGTGGCATCATCCTTGAAGAAGGGAAAATGCTGCCCAATGCTAGGCTTATACCAGCCTGGAGCACATATTCCTAGATCTCCATGATGTCTCCCTTCATATGGTCTAGGGAGGTATGTCTTAGGTCATTTACTCCCACATGGACTATGACTGAGTCATACTGTACTTGTGGTACAGTGATCTGTGTGCATGTGTAATGTGTCAGATCCTGGTCCCTGATAAGCAACTGATTTTGTCGTTCTCCTTTCCCAACCTTATGAGCGGGATATCAGTGAGTCTCAAAATGGAGTCTCCAATAAACAGAATGTTGGCTTGTGTGGAGGCTTGCCTTGTAGACTTAGAAGTAGAGGCCCCATGAGATGTGGCTGTATGTGTCGTTGTGGGTGTTTTGAAAGAGTACATTCAGGGGTCCTGAGGGTATTTGTTATTTGTACTTCATCTAGGAGGTCTTTGAGGTTTAAGAAGGTTGCATTTATGTGCCTCACCAAATGTGAGTCTATGTGTCTGCTTTGAACTGTTTGTGATGGGTACACATACCTGATAGTTTGTTTAAGGATTGGCTGGTTGTCAGTAAATATGAGGCAATGGATAGATTGCCTCTGGATGCCCATATTCACCAAGCTGGCAAACAAAAATAATGGCAAAGTTTGTATCCATGGCAACATACCCTTTTTTATTGAGCAGACAGTTGCAGTAAGAATATAAAGTAATGTTAGAAGTATCTGGTTTCCAGCTATAGGGGCAGTGCTTGTCACTGCAGTCTAGTTGTTCTGTGTGCAGCTGGGTACTGGTAAAATTTCAAGGGTGCTTTTGCAGGAAAAGTGTCAACTCAAGGTGTCTGCTTCTAAATATGGTGCTGCCAAACACTTCAGGAGAAACTAATAAGTAGACCCTGATGTTTTATGGATGAACTATTTAGGGAGATATTCTGAAATTAGGTTAGACTGTAGCTAATCAAGTAGTAATTACTGAAAAGAAAGAATTAGCTTAACTAGGAATAATGAAAAGAACTTAAAAAGTAAAATGGGAGATAAGCAGTTCAGATTCAGATCAGGATGCAGCACAAATAACCTGATATATGCAGTGAGACAAATACTTGAGAAGATGCTAAAAATAAGGAAGGAGTCCAAATGGGCCTTCCTATACTTGGAGAAAGCATATGACAAGGTCCCAAGAAAGCTGATTCGGGCAATTCTGTGGTAGTTTAACGTCCAAAAAACATTGGAACAATTAGTGCATGCTATGTACAAGGACTCGCTGAATGAAGAACAGTGTCCCCCAAAGCATATCTAAACAATCATATTTTGGTTTCTGACTTACTTTGGAGTTGACTGGTAAGAGAAGTTTTATTTGCATTTATATTGTATCTGTTATCACTGTTTTTCACTGTTTGTAGGTAGGAAGGGACTGCTTGTTAAGATTTACTTTGATTCATATTTTGTTGTTTTACCTTTTATTTCACTGTTGGTTGCTAGAAAGGGATAGGTTTTACACAGGTAAACTCTAGGGGCCTAGACAGCTATAAATTTACACAGACTGCAGAGAGGAAAATCCTGAGCATATCTAAACAATCCTATCTTGGTTTGTAATTTATTTGTCTTTATTGTTCAAAGAAGTGCTACTGTGAGCAATAGTGACGTAAAGGAATTAAAACTTCTGTCTGGTATGTAGAACGTGTATGGTCAGAACTACTTACTGTACTTTATTTAGTTGTATATTGCTGGTGTGATTTTTTTTGTCATAGAATTCGATTTAAGTTTTCTTTGAATTCTGTTGTTACTGATTTTGATTATTCTTTTCTTTTGTAATATTTTATTCATTTGAAGTTGAATATGGATTCCTTAAATGAGTAAGCAATTAATGATTTGCTAATGCACAAATATCTTGTACAGTGTAATAAACGCTATTCATATTTAAATGCAACAGTTGATAACATTGGTGATCTTTGTTCCTCGTGTCGAAAGTTGGAGGATTTGCTTACCATTGTTAGAAGTAAATCTCGGCTTAATGATGATGATTGCTGTTATGCAATTGGCATGACTTGGAGAACTATTGTTTCATATATTAATGACTGGACTGATAACATAAATAATGTTAGGCATAGAACAAATAGAACAGATTTAGGAAATGATGCATCTATTTTTTGCAAAGAACATTCAACTCCTATGAAACAAGACGATGTCCCTGACAGCTTTGGAATTCTGGATTCAAGTATTCAGCAATCTGAGGATCCAGTTTGTTTAGAAGGAAACAAAAAAGAAAGAAAGGAAGAAGTTCTCAACAAATGACAAGGAAGAAAAAGAAACTGATTAATGACTGTAAAGGAAAGAGAATATGTAGTAAAACGGATTCCGCTTTGTTATGTAACACACTGGTGACAGGGAATGAAGATATCTGTCTATCAGAAAACCCTCAGTCTACAGAAAAGGGCATCACCTTTCCAATGGAAAAGGTAGAAAAAGAGGCAAGGGGCAGGTGAAAAGGAAGAAATCAAAACTGACCGTGGAAGGACTGAAGAACATTACTGTAAGAAAAAAGAAGAGAAAGACAGATGTTGACTACATGGCTCAAGCTGTGGATTTACAATACCAGCTGGATGAGAATTTAATACACAATGAAAACAGTGGAATTAATAAGACTAACAGTGATGAAGATCTATCCTTCGTAACAATTGACAGAGCAGATATTACTGTATTAGAAGCTGAAGATTCTTCAGAGTTGTCCAGCAAAGACATTCTTGCAATTGGAGATTCAGTTATTAGAGGAACTGATACTTATATCTGCAGAGATGATGAACATTGAATAGTGTTATGCTTGCCAGGAGCAAAAATAGAAGATGTGAGAAGTCTTGGAACACCTTTATGTAAGAAAATATGCATTTGTTTTTATTCATGTTGGGACAAATTATGTCACCTGCAAGGATTCTCTGACTGTTAGTCAGGAACTGACAGCCCTCCTAGGTAGTATAGCTTGTACTGGTGTTAGGACATATTTTTCACAAATCACCTATAGAAAGGAGAGTCGGGTCACTGTGAATGAAAATATTTTTGGGGGTAAATACCTATATGGAAAAAATGTCCTGTGTTAAAAAATAGAAATGTGTAGAGCATCCAAGCCTTCTTTTGGGCACACATAGACAGGATGATATGCATTTGTCAAGATCAGGAAGATAATTTTTGCAGCAGATATTTTGCATTATTTGACAGACACTAGGCAGGACTTTTGGCATGTCAAAAATGTGACAGTTCACAGATAGCAACATTTGATGCATCTCTGATGGTCGTTTATGCTAGGAGCATTAATATGTTTTTTTTATTGAAACATTTGCTATGTTCCCACAAGACTAATGTTGTTATTGTTTGTGAAACATGGTTAAAGAACAATGACTGAAAACCAGTTCTGTCAGGGTATAAATGTTTTTACTGTAACAGACATTCTAACAAAAAATCAGGTGGAGGTGTTATGATAGGGATTAAAGGTAATTATAAGACCTGTGATTATTACATGTTCAGTAAAAACATGAATACTATAGACTGTGTAACTGTGACAATAAAGACAAGCCTGGAACATATAACAATTGTTGGAGTGTATAGACCGCCAAAGTCAAGTGCAGATGACCTAGAGGAATTCATACATTTCTTGCATGAAACACAGGAGGGAAGAATAATAGCTGGGGGCTTAAATATACCAGAAACAGTTAGGAATAATATTGATTCAACAATGTTAGTAAGGACATTATTCACAGCGTATATTCAGGAAAAACAATTACTTCAGATTATAAAAAAAAAAAAAAAAAAACTACCAGGGGATGGAACATATTAGACATTGTTTGCATTCCCAAAGAAAATACTGTAACTTCAAGTCAAGTTTTACCACCATTGATGTGCAGTGATCATGGGGTTATAAAGGTTAATTCGTTGATAGATAATTCTGCCAAACTGAAATCTAAGCCAATGCACAGAAGGTTAATTATAGATTATATGGAAGCAAAACAGTCACTATATAAAACTAACTGAAGTGAGGTGTTCAGTGGAAAAATTGCAGATGTAATGTGGAAAGTTTTGAAAGAGAAACTGAGTGCAAAAAATCAAAAAAATGTTTAATATCAGGATCTAGGCATACAATATCAGGGGGATATATTTACATAAGAAAAAAAAACTGAAATTAACAAGCTGGACAAACAAATTAAGCATAGTGAGAGACAAGATCAAGAAAATTTTGAAGAAAATTTATATAAAGGTATTGAGCATAATAGGAAAACTTTCTATAGATAAATAACATGTGGAAGGAGTAAAGACACAGAAACTGATAAACTGTGTCCAGATTCTAAAATTTATTCTCAGACACAACAGATTGTAGATATATTTACAAAATATTATGCAAAACAGTTTGGCTCCACAAAAGGGGTAGTAAGTTGCCCTAGTGATATTCAGGTAACCATAGATACTGGAATCAAATGAGATTTTATTGAAAAAGAACTGTGCAAACTGAATCCAAACAATGCCCAGGGAGGAGACGGAATTAATAACAATGACCTGAGAACATTTCAGCAAGAACTCCCAGTACCATTATATCTATTATTCAGTAGGTCATGTAAATATGGGGATATTCCTCAAGATTGGAGACATGCACTAATTAAACCTATCTTCACGGGAAAGGGGAGTAGGGCCAACCCAGAGTCATATAGACCCTTAAGTCTACTTTCATGTTGTGAAAAAACAATGGAGAAGGTAATATTGGATACGTTATTGTCAGAACTAGATAGGTTGAGACTTAAAACCATACATCAGCATGCATATGTTGAAAACAGATCTATTTCCACCTGTAACTTGATGTTCTATAACAATATAATAACAGCTATGAATGAAAAATTGTGCTGTGATGTAATTTGTATAGATGTAATTTCAGCATTAGACAGGGTCATACACAAAACACTGAACAATAAATTAGTGCAGCTAGGTATTCATGCACTGTTGATAAGATGGATAGCTGCATGGCTTACAAATAGGACATGGCAAGTATTATACAGCAACTGGACAGGTGAGATCCTTGGTTACAGTCAGGGTGTCCCAAGGGGCTCTGTCCTAGGCCCTTACTTGTTTAGACTGTATTTTTCAGACTTAACTTTCTCATCTGAGGTGTTCTATAGTCTATATGCAGACAACATGAAATTGAATAAACTGATCACGTGTGTTACAGATAAGGCATGTCTGCAAAATAACTTGACTAAATTGACAATTTGGGCACAGGACAATAATATGCTGATAAATATATCAAAAACGTAGCATGTGAGATTTGGGAGACATAAATTGAAAGGTGAATATTTAATACAGCACACAGTGATTGAAACTGTAGACTCATTTAAGGACCTGGGTATATGGGTAGATTCAACTAAGAGTTTTTCTAATCATATCAACCAATTGGTTAATGATAGTTATAGAACTATAGGGTGTATAAAAAGATTTATAAAAACTAGGAAACCAAAAATAATTAAGTTATTGTTTATTAGTTACAGTAGACCCAAACTTGAGTATGGAATAACAATATGGAAACCCTATAAGAAAACAAGCATGAGTAAACTGGAAAGAGTACAGTGGAAATATACCAAGGGCATGCATGGATGTGAAAATTTAAGTTATTATGAAAGACTAAAATATATCAGCTTGTACATTGTCTCTTACAGATATCTAAGAGGAGATCTTATTCAGGTATATAAGGCATTTAGTGATAACCACCTCTGGGAATGTTTGAGGTTAACAAAAAGTACTAGAAAATCATCAGATAACTAATGTAGAAGATTCTATAGAAATGAGAAATGTACTAATTGGTTCTCTGACAAAGTAGCTGATGCATGGAACAGACTATCAAATTACATTAAACCAAGTACTAGTTTAGATATTTTTAAGAATAGCCAGGATACTTATGGGAACAAGCGTTTTGGTGTATTGGCAAGGGAGAAGGGCATTAATGGTCATGCTTGAAATATCTGTATGTATATAAAGTGATTCCCAGTGGGAGTGGGTGTGCATCAGGGTTCAGCTCTGAGCCCACTGCTGTTCTTACAGGTGATGTACTATATTAGCAAACAGGTCAGAGGGGACAAATCAATAAAGCTGCTGTATGCAGACAATGTAGCATCACAGTCAGACTCTGAGCAAGTACTTCAGCAAAGGATAGGGGAATAGAATGCAAATGTGAAGGCACTTGAGATGAAACTAAGTCACTGGTAATGGCAGAAAATTGGGAAAATCAGAAGAAACTAAGAAGGGAAGATAGCAGAACAGGTTAATGGTATCAGGTATCTGGGAGGGGGTGGAAAAGTAGAGAGGAAGCCTGAATGAAGAGGTCAAAGCTAGAATCAGAAGAGATGCTGCTAACTGGCACAGAGTATCAGGGGTAGTGCATGACAAAAGAATTCCAAAGAAGCTGAAAAGTAAGGTGTTCAAAACAATGGTTCTTATAGTATTACTGGATAGTACAGAAACCTGGGCAGTAAAGGCAGAGCAGCTGAGGAAGCTAGAAGTGATACAGATGAACTGCCTGAGAAGGATGGTAAGATGTACACTGTGAGACAGACGAAGAAAAGAGGACATAAGAGTAGAAGCCAAAGTAGCTCCAATTTCAGAAATGGCCAGGCAACTGATTACAGTAGTTCAGGCAAATGTGCAAAAGGGCAAAAGACATTCTAGTGAAGAAGATTTGGGTCAGACATGAAGAAGGCAAAAGGAATGATGGCATGCATGAAAGAGGTGGATGGGTTATGGGAAAAAATACCCGCGACAGTCAGGTATGAATGTAGAAGAAGGTAAGAGAGTGGCATTGAATAGAGAGAGATGGCAACAGTTAGCTTTACACTCTAACCCCATGTAGAAAATGTGAAGAAGGGGTTAGATGATGATGATGATGAAAAGAGGAGATTCACCTGACTGGCTGCTGCCTAGTTAATACTAGTGCTGCCTCGCTAGAGCTTTGTGCTGATGGGATGCATTCCCTCTTTGCTTATTCTCTCAGCAGAAGCACAACAGTAACACTAATACCAACATGATAAGCAGGCCACATGCTCTTTGGTGATCAACAGTCTTGTCACAGTTGGTTTGTAGGCTTGTTGCAGCCTTTCTCTAGTAGATACCATGAATAGCAACCAGATCAATCAGGAAGGTCCTACACAGACACTCATTCCCTAAACAGAGACAGTCAGGTATTAATGCACTCTGATCCTTCCTTCACCAGGAACAAAATATAAGTGAAAATTCCAAGCTGGCCCATATGAAGCAGTTATATGGCTTTCTGGTGATCAGCAGTCTCTCAGAAATAATGTCCCTATGCTCTTTCTCTCACCAAGAGCAAACAGACGCACTTATCCCAAGATGACTACTGATAGGCAGAATATGGGCTCTCCAATAATTGGTAGTCTTGGACAAGATGTTGCAGCTTTTAAATGTAAGAATAAAAATTGGTTAATATCCTAAGAGTTGCAGTGTGCACTTAGCAGTTACAAATGAAAGAGGGGGTAGCATTCTAAGAGAAGATACACACATTTTAAAAGAGCAAAATTGATTTGATGGGGGTGGGCACTTAGTAGTGTGGCTCTTTGAATACAGTAGAATGGCCAATAAAAATTTAAATAGAGAATGGAGTGATTTTACAAAATGATAATGTTGTACTTACTAACAATAACCAATGAGAGGATGGAAATATGGGGTCAAATTAACTTAAGGAACAGGCAACAAATGAGACAGTTGAATTTAAAAATGCAACATCAACAGCTTGGGAGGATGGAGGAAAATTTTATTTCTGTGTGACTCACAAGACATGCAGCTTGGTCTCTTTCCCAATTTTAAATCTGCAGTTGAAAACAGAATACAAGTAAAACACAGTGCAAAGAAAATATACCACAATATACAAAATAGAAGAAGGTAATGAAGTAATACAAAAATGCAAGAAAGCAACAATAACTTAACATTTCACTCACTGCAATCTGTAGCAGAGTCTGAGTGAGCTTTTCCAGTAAAGTTGCTGCTATGTTCCAGGATTAGTGAGTAAGATATGTTTATCAGCCAGTGGGCAAGAATGGCACTGTTCTCACACCAACTGTCTTTATTGAGGTGGGGAACATAAGAGGACATCAGAGGGGTGTGAGAAAAGTCCCAAGTCACTTTCCTCTACCCTTTCACAGAGAGTCAGACAAACTACTTTGAGAAGGAGTCCCATTTCTGCCACTTCTGTTAAAAATGTCATCTTTCTAGTCACTATCCAAGCTTATGAGTATAGGTGATGATGGGTCCCCCCACATCAGGGGACAATTCACTCTTTTCTGAAAGAATTAAAACTTTGGTTTTGGTGGGCTGATTTTTATCTCAGCCATTTCACACTTAGAAGTAAATCACTGAACTACATGTTACATAATATGTGAGGTGTAAAGTAGAACATTATTTGCAAACAACATTGATGCAACCCTGAAAGCCTCAAACCTGATATTCTTCAGACATTGTCTTTACCTTTACCTCTTGCTCATGAAAATTGCAAGCAAGTAGGGATAAAAAACACCCTTGATGAAGTTTTCTCCTACTTCCAATATACTAGGCTTAATGTTCAGAATGCAGTCATGATTTTCACTTGAAGTGCTTTAGTCACTTTTAGAATCATCTTTGCTTTACAGCCAATTCTATTTCCCATTATACTTTTCATGTTAAAGTTAAAAGAGATTTTGCAAAACGGTGCTACTTGATTTTTTTAAGTTTCACAATTTAATTAGTTTTTTTGTAAAACCACTCCTACAAAATTATATCATGGTAGGTATTATGCAATGGTTTGATTAAAAGTGAAAGTTATTATGAGTAAGTAAACAAAACTTATCTATTAGAGGAGCAGCTTCTTGCTTACATGGAAGTTTCACTATTGCATCATCATATGTGTTAATTTTCAATGTGAGGCACTCCTCCTGTAAGAACTAGTCGACAATATGCCTTATTAGAAAGAAACTATCCCTTACATATTTAATATAGAAATAGTATAACCTGCACCTAAATGTAAGTAGTGTGGCATTGTAGGCTCATTCTTTCATGAAGTCATGCCAAGCATTTTAGCTTTAGTGAAAAAAAGTATTCACTATTATTATCAACAGAATGAAATGCAAAAACAATACATTTCTTGTATAAAAATGTATACTTTGGTAGAGCCTGTGGTAAGAAGGTTATATCTGGTTTTAAAGGTTTGTTACTTAACACTTGATTCAGAATGTGCCCAGTAAACTTTAAATACTGGGACTGAATATTATGTAATAGAAGCCCTGGAACCCCAAAGAGACGTTACACCTCTGACAAGACATTTTGAAGTTTGCATTCTCCAAGTCCACAAAACGCATATAGACAGTAGCCGTCAAATTCCTGTGACACCTTTAGTATCTGTTAAAGGCTAGAGTTTTGATTGTTTCTTCCATGGTCTGGTGGGAATCAGCATTGCTTCTCCTGTATCACAGGTTGCTACCATCCTTCCATCAACTTGGCATATATTTCTACATAGATACTGAGAAGTGTAATGCTTCTGTATTGAATAAGTGAAGGTAGCCCAAAGGCAGAATATAGATAGTATTAAACAGAGATGTAAAATAAGTAAGAAATGTAAATAAATAGGTAGACAGAACACTGGAAATTGTGAATGACAGTCCGAGACCAAAAGTAGCCCATAAAATTTTAAAGGTCAGAGGAAGATTAAATATTCTAGTGAATATTTTAAAAAATGTATGTAAAAAAAAATAAAACAAATGCATAAATTTTAATAATGCATGAAAAGAGTTAGCATGCTACTTTATAATGTTTGTAAGAGAAGGGGACAAATATATTGAAAAGATTGTATGCAGAAGAAGAAGATAGGGGAAAACGGGGTAGATAATGAAGGAAGAGGTTAGAAATGTAAGGATCAGATAGTGCTATGGAAATGTATTAGAAAAGGAGGAGGGTGTTTAGTCAGGAAAAAGGAGATAAATAATAGTAGAGCAGAAATAAGGGATAGGAAGAAGATTAATATTACTGTAGTAATTTGACTTGAGAAGGGGAAATGATGAGTATGAGGAAGCAACGAAGATTTAATTATGTGATAGTGAGAAAGAGGATACAATGATCACAGGATTATAACTAGTTAAGGAAGAAGATAAATAGTGAGGAGCACTGAGAAATTAACTATAGTGATAATAGTAGTGGGAAAACAAGATCATTTTGAATCTGTTTTGAGGATTTTTTTTTAAGTTGAGCTCTCAGTTAACAGTATGAATATATTTATTTCAAGGAGTTTGGGGAGGATTCCCAACACTGAGAAGCAAATTGCGAGAGGTTTTGAGAGGTGCAGTGAAGACTGGTAGGAGTATTGAGAAGATGTGGGCTTGTGTGAATGAGAGATCTTAGGTTATAGTCAGGAGTTACAACTCATCATTAGAATTTAGTTTGTCATTTAAAGACCAGAAATCCAGCAGAAATTGAGGCATTTACTGAGCTGGTAGCAATCTCGCTTTTACTAATGTGAGACAATCAAATGAACTAACAACATACTGAGAGTTAAGCTCTTTCACCCGTTACCAATACGGGCTTCATCAGAACTTTATTTCTATCAAGCCGTTGCTCAATATGCTTGATTAATAATAGTATGTTTTATTTAAACTACTAGTAGCTAACAAGTGTTGGGATATTGTTATGTATTAATTTTATCATTTTATCATTTATGTTTTTTTATTTTATTCAGATACACGATAGTTACAATTTTATTAGCTGTAGCTTTAAATTTGTCTACATTTTTGTCGCCAAATAATCAATTTAAACTGTAACTGTTTCATTCACTGAACTTAGTTCTGATGAAGCCCGTATTGGTAACGGGTGAAAGCGCTTAACTCTCAGTATGATGTTAGTTGTTTTTTATTGATGTCTTCATTAAATGCTGGATTATTTTAAACGGTCTTTTTAAAGTGTCATTGAACATCGGACAGGTTTGGAGTTTTGGCATCTCATGACAACATAGCGGTTGGCGTAAGCTTCATTTGTTTGTTGGTTCAGTTGTTGTGTGAACGCCATATATTGATCTTATTTTAATGTGAGACAATGGTGGTTTATTTTAAGAGCATGGGTAGTGAATGTACAGAATTAATTACTAATGATTTGAAAAATAATGTGACTGTTTTTGGATGCTGCAGCAGAGGTCATATTTTAGTTGAGGGGAAAAAATTGCCTTATGGGAGAGAAAGTAAGAAATTGTAATTGACCAACAATAGTTTATAAATTGCAGGTCTAGTTTCATTAAAATGGAACTGAAAGTTCAAGCACTGGTCTAGCTGTAGGCCTAGGTACCAGAAGTGGCTGGCTGAATTTAGAAAAAAAAATGCTATTCAGTAATATTTTCCTTTACTGAGGAAGTATGACAAATCTGTGTTTGTTACCAAAGAGAGAATTGCATTTTTTTTGTGATCTTGAAGAGAAGATGCTTATCTAAAGGACTTACTGTAATTGTTGTTTAATAATGTGATGGAGTAGACTAGGCCCATATTTTCACTATAATGCCAGCATAAAGTATGATAGATTTTGAGCAGATCATTTGGTAGTGTCTCAGTGAATACTGAAAAAAAGAAAAGGAGAATCAGTAAGTCATTGAGGGGCACCTTTTGAAAGCAGTGCCCTGCTGGTAGACTATTTATTTATTTACCTTGACATGCAATGACCTGTTTGATAAGCTACTGAATCATTAATTACAGCCAGTGATAATGCCTCCTGCAGATAGGGTACTGAGTAGCATACTGTTAGCAAGATTAATGGCTTTAGAAAGGTCTAGAAATGTATTTTCTTGTTATATTGCCTTCAACCATATTCTTATTATATCATCTGTTAAGGTAAAAACAGCAGTCATAGTTCTATTGCCCATCCAAAATACATGTTCATGGGGGCAGTAAGCTGTATATTCTTGAGAAATTTATCTAAAACCTTTGGTCAACATTTGCTTGGAGCCTCACTTAAGGGTCTATATATCTGTGTATATGTGTATGTATATGTATACATACATATATATATATATATATATATATATATATATATATATATATATATATATATATATAGGCTGGCATGTTTGAGGTTGTGTATGATTCCCAATTAGTACTATGATAGTTAAAGTCACTCATGAATGCTGGGTTTAATGGGGAGTGTCTCTAGTACTATGTGCTTCTTTGGTAATGAAGAGGGATTTATAACTTATAGGTTCATAGGTTCATAGGACCATACTTGGCTATTGGCCTGGAGGCCCTTATAAGCCTAGCCAAGAATTTCGCCCATATTCCCACAAAGTCTGCACAGTCCAACAGGGACACAGGTGGGATCCCATGTATTTTCTGTTTCCCATCCAGTCATTCAGGTTTCTCTTAAAGAGGGCTAGTGAGGTACCCTGCTTGAAATTGAGAGGGAGTCTATTCCACAGATGGTGTAGTCTTTGGGACACAAATCTATCCTGCCAACAAGTTCTGTTAATGTCACAGACCAGGTTGAGGCCTTGCGTGTGGGTTGTTGCATGAGTGGAATTTGCCTTACAGATATGCAGCAACTACATTAAGGCTGGGCCTGAGACAGCCTTGTATGCCAGACACAGGTCACCTCTGAGAAGTCTGTACAAGACTGAGCAGAGGGACCGATCTTTTAGCCTATCTGTACAGGATAGGTGTTTCAGACCCCGGATTTTCCTAGTTGAGAACGTCTGTGTGCTGCATGTGCTTGGCAAGGTGCATGACGAAGAGGGCATTGTACTCAATAATGGGTCTGATAAGGGAGGCGTACAGGGATGTTATGACCTCCTTGTTCCTGGATGAAATATCCTTATTTATGAGATGGACCATATAGAAAGCCTTCTGTACAATGTTGACAATGTGGTGGTCAAAAGTGAGGTTGCTATCAACCTTGGTGGCCAAGTCCCTCATGACTGAGTGCGTGCTTAGTGCATTGTTATTAATGTGATAATTGGTGGGGATGACATTTTTTCCAAAGGGGATAATGATGCATTTCTTGTTATTCAGTGTGAGGCCATGCTTCTGGCACCAGTCATTAATTTGGGTAAGGCCCTCTTGGAGAATGTTCACATCAATAGGAAAATTTAAGACAGCAACCAGCTTGCAGTCATCTGCAAACTTGGTCAGCCACAGACCACTGGTTTTGGCTAGCACCTCAAAAAAGTATATCCCAAAACCAGTCCTTGGGGTACGCCACTCATTACGAGTCTACTACTAGAGTTGATTCCCCTCTTTTGACTGAGTGGGTTCTATCAGTTACCCAGTTAGCTACCCATCAGGTAACATACAGGTTGATGCCTCGCTGGAAGAGTTTATCTATTATGCCCATGTAGGGAATAGTGTTGAAGGCTTTGGCTAGGTCAAGATAGGTGGTGTGCACCATCTTTCCTTTGTCCATGGCTTTAGTGACTATTTCAAAGAAGTCACCCAAGTTTTACAGGAATGATCTCCCTTTGACAAAACCAAACTGTGCGGGGTCAAGTGTTTGGAGGTTGCCAATGTCCTTATTTATAAGTTCCATGATAATGCTTTCCATGGCCTTGCAGATCAGGCTAGTTAGGCTGATAGGCCTATAATTCCCTGGGTCGGTGGACGCTCCACTTTTATGTAGAGGGATGACAGTGGCTGCCCTCCATTTGGCTAGGACAAAGCCATTGCTCAGGATTTGGTTGAATAGGGTGCCTAATGCTGCTGAAAGCTCTTGCCTGAGTTCATGTAGGAAGCAGCCAGGGATGTTGTCAAGTCTCACGGAGGCTGTATTTTTTGCCTGTGAGAGGGAATTAAAGACCTGCTCCCTGGTGATGAGGGGAGGGGGCAGATGCTGGGGATGTCCTGGTTTACTGGTTGGGGATGGGGGGGGGGTGAAGTTTTGACTGAACATGTCTGCTAGCAGGTTAGCTATATCTATGGCATTTGTGTATGTGTTGTTCTTGACCACCAGTTCAGAGCAGATTTGGGTGTTACTTTTGAGATTGTGGGCATACATGACAAAGGCCTTGTGATTGTCCTTAGTGGATGTGGCCAATTTGGACTTGAAGTTAGCCTTAGAGGATTTCACCAGTGACCTTATTTGCTTGTTCAAACAAAGTAGAGATTGCTTCCAAATTGGCACGTGCTTCTTCTTGGTCCTGAACAGAAAGTTTTTTCCTTTTATTTTACAGTTTGTTTATGCTGCTGTCCACCAGACGGGTTCCTTGAGGAAGATGATTTGGTTCTGTCAGGTAATGCTGAGTCCATGCAGCTATGTAGGTGCTCATATATTTTTTTGGTGTAGGCTTGTATATTAGTGCTAGTTCCAACTGAAGAGATGGTGGCTATGAAGCTGCTTATACCTGCTCTCAGGAGGTTTTAGTCAACTTTGGAGAAGTTTTTTTTATTTGACCCTGGCAAGGGGAGAGGGGTGTCAGGGGAGATGGTGATTTTAAAGGTGATTGCTTTATGGTTGGATGTTACCAAGAAGGATGACACTGTAAGGGTGCTACAGTGGCTACTCATGTTGGTTAGTATTAGGTTCATTATATTTTCACCTCTCATGGAGGTGTCGACCAGCTGATTCAATGCATTGGCACTGACAAAGTCAAGGTATCTCTGGGCATTCATATTTGGGCTAGAATAGGTCTTCCACTCTATGGTTGGGTAATTAAAGTCAGACAGGATCAGGATACAGGGTTGAATCTACAAAGGTATGGTATGGAACTTTACTTTTTTTATAAGGATATTGTATGGAACTTTACTTATGATAAGCTGGACATGAAGAAGCTCAAATGTGTCATACTGTTTGACCAGCCTTGAGGTGTGTTTGTGTTTAATGTTAATTGAGACTCCTCCACCTTTAGCCCATTCCTGTGCAGTTGTTGGTCTGTATGTCTGGAAGGAATTATAGTTTGCACTATTGGAGTACCACTGCATCTTTAAATGAAGTCTTGGTAACTGCACAGATGTCTTTATTTTCCAGGATAAGGAGACCATACAGGGAGTTGATTTTCTAGTTTAGATTCCTGGCATTGAGCAGTAACACCTTTGAATATTTTGAGTTGGTTTAACTAGGGTGGAAGGTTTATCTTTTTGGTATTGCCTAAAAAATGCACTATGGGGGTGGACAAGGTTTTAGCCAATATTCAAAATGTATGGGTCAGGCACAGACCATCCCTAGGAAAGCAGTGTCATCTGTTCACCATATACGTTAAGCAGACAGATATCATATCTCCTTGGAGTGACACCTAAAACTAAGCCAATTATTAAAGTCAGTTATCATCTGATGGTACTGTGGTACCAGTATATGCAGTAGTGTTGAATGCCTATGAAGATCAGGATAAGCAGTGTGTGTACTGTCAGCCCTTCAGTGAGTGCTGCTTTCACATCATTGAAGAATATCACAAGGTTCAAAAGGCAAGATCTACATATTTAACAGAAAAGGGTTTCCTGAGTCATTCTGGATAAGCACCATTATGACTCTGCCCATTACTGACCCACGAAAAGAAAAGAGACACACACCCAATATATAAAAACAGATTTGCATGTTAAACTGCTAGTAAGGTCACCGTAAAGCTATATTATGTTATCAAATGTAAGGTTCACAAAGGGCTATTCACTCTTTAAATAGATGACACTTTGCTTGACACTGTAATAAACGGAACTATTTGGTTCCAAATGAAAAGGGAAGGGTTTCCATCTTTATGATGACATGATTAATATTTATAGAGTAAGTATCAGATCTAGAGCTACTAATGGGGGTTGTTACAGTGTCTGATAGCAATCATAAATGGCCACTTTTTGTTAAACTACTATTAAGCTGATGAGCAATTCCATGTGACATTCATCAAAGAATGTAGTAATTAGAATCAAACACTGTGTTTTTGGTTAGAAGAAAGATTTTAACAGACACCAAGCAGCTGTATTGCCCACTCCCATTGGTATTCAGAAAAGTTGGTGTGGACACTGCCTTCTTTTCATCTTTTTCCAGTAATAATATATGTCAGACTTCTAAAGAAAATGACAACCATAATGCAAGTTATGAGATAGAGCAGTATTTTGTCATTTAAGTGTTTCAGTAAATATAAGCAGAGTAAATACGTCACAGAAAGGCACAACATGACCAAATTCTGTAATGTCCAAGGTGCACTTAAAAGAGGCTCAAAGCCTCTAAGTGAGGTCATCTAGAAGCCTATATCCTACAGTGACAAAATTAGAGCAGATATTGTATGTATACAGGAAGCAAAGGCGTGATGATGATAGGCCAGGTTCTCTTTGGATGTTATGAAGAGTACAAGTTGAGAAGTTCAGAACGTAACATTTTAGAGAGGGGTACTCTTTCTTGATTCAGCTAAACTTAGCTGGTACTTGCATGATTTTAGGCATGGCAAAGAAATTTCATTATATTGGAATTGGAGTGGCCATGTTGTTAGTCCGAGGCCACAAACATTTGAATGGAGTCTTCTGTAGAATGAATCAAAAGGGTGGTTGTGAAACAGAAGTCAGAATGGAGCGTGTATGAAAAAATGATGAGGCACAAGAATTCAAAACTGGCTAGAATAGTATTTAAGCACCAGAATCACTGTTGCAATTGACTATCTAGCTTTAACTCATTCACTCCAATGGAGGTCAGGAACTTTGCAATGTAACTTCCAATGGGCGGAGCCTAAGCCTTTTGATATGATCAAATTATGCCCTCACATTTCAAACAAATGTTCTTATCTCTGGAACCATTTGGGTTATGAAAGAAGTATAAATGACAAACTCTTCAGCACAAACTAGTTTTATAGTGGTAGTATTCTTTAGGTTCTAGGTCTTAAACTGAATTTTATAAGTCACAGTAAACATAGTAACTATTACACTTGTAATATTTTGTAAACAACTTATAATATCTCAGCAACCACTCGAGCTACACACATACTGTCAGCAGCATTTTATTTATCTAGCTGAGAGCTAAGGAGTTCTGTCTGAGTTTTATTTGTTTGGTGAAATATTTGGAAAAATGTGAACATTATATTTATATAAATTAATATAAAAAAACAACAGTTAATATCTATTTACCTACACTAGACAGAGGTCAAATATTAATGCAGTTGAGTTGGCCATTGTGTAAGCTTTAAAATTAAATCTTTTAAAACATTGTACATAGCATGGCTTTGGAATTATTGATGCAAATATGAACAAGCAATATTGCAGTTAACTGCAGATGCACCTGCAGGTGTCACTTGGATGTGAGTTAAGAAAAAAACTTGCATTGAGAGGCAATGGGAAAAGGCATATATGGTCCTTAGGCCAGATATGTACTATGGTGTCTTCAATCTTACTCTTTTGAGGAGAAATCAGAGAAAATATCAGTGACATTTGACATTATTAAGGGAAGTGGGTACCAGGTAGAAGTATGATACATGTGTATTTCACACTAAACTGTGATCTCAAGAGACTGACAGATGTAGTTTGTAATAAAAATCTGATGTTTATCTCTGTGAATTCCCTTTACTATGAGGTTCATCTTGGAGTTAGTATATTCAAGCACTAGTGATGGGGACACAACCCCCCCCCCCAACAGATAGTGCAGCCCTTCTGCAAAAACATTTTTAAAACATTGTACTGCCCACCACTGTGGTATGGCAAGACAAAGTCCTGACTATGCCCTAGATGCATGCATTTGAATAGTAGTGGAAGCTGAAAAATCTGGGCAAGGAATGGGAGTGGGAGTGAGTGGCCTTTGCCAGCCCCCCCCCCCATCGCTGGGGGAGGGAAATGGTTAGACCCTTTGCTACATCCCAATAGGAGTGTAAAAACTGGCTGGAAACATAAAAGGTCAAGGTGACACTATGCTGCTAGTGAAGCCGGATAGGGGTGACCATTTGTTTAAGTCACACGTTTGCCATCTCAGGCAGTAATAATTACTATGTCATAGGTCCCATGGGGTGGTGAGTTTAGACCAGATAAACCCACGTGATGGACAACCTGACCCACTCCTTAGCACCTGACTCTTACCTCTGAGGAGGTGTTAATGAGCTTACTAGATTCTTGCCCAAACCAGAGAACGATGGGCTGAAGGGCTGTTGCCTGTGCCAGGGGTAAAAATGTACCTCATTTACACCACATAGCAAGAACAAATGGCTCGTTCATGGATGAAGTGATTTTTAAGATCTAACAGTTTAGTGTTGATCACCTGCATGTCAAATTTCTGCCATGGAGCAAGAGAAGGGAAGGAGTTCGAAAAACAGAGCCTCTTTTTAGAAGATATACTTTTTAGTCATGGATGGACTCATGATCTCCTCATAAAGCATCAAGACATAATATCTGAGAGTCCTCGCTGGGTAGCTGGCTTTTCCTGAGATGTTTAATACAGAGAGAAGGTTGGTGCTATAGAAGGATGACTCCCTTGAAATTTAGTCCAGTGCCCTAATGATAGAACTGAGTCAGTTCCTGTTGGTTGATTTACCACATCACTGTCATATTGTCCAGTTGAATGAAAATGACCTTGATAGAGATTTTATACAGGATTTATAAAGATAAGAGAGCTGCTTTCACATACACAACATTCATGTTCAAAGCAGATTCCTGAATGAGTTGCAGACCCTGTAGACTATGGCCCATACATTCTCCTTCTTATTGCATGGCCGATGCAGTTTATGTGGTTAACATTACTAAGTGGAGAGCCACTCCACTGGAATAGAGGAATCAAGCACTGACTATGACCCAGGTGGCCCGGATCCAAGTAGCGTTATGGGTGACTGATAGAGTGGAAGGGAAGGATGAGTGCAGCTGTCATGGGTTGGATGTGTCTTGTTAGTGATACTCCTTAAGGGCAGGTGTGGCCCAAAGAGGGGAGTTGCCTTCAGGCATATTCAATGAGCTTGGTGTGTGGGGAATGGAAGTAAGTAGAGCATATAAAAGAGGACCCCCACCCACAAATTGCAGCAGAGATGACCAAGCCTCGAGGACACCCATAGGATCCAAAACTGACTGCAACAACCCCAAAATAGTTGGGGGTGTAGACCTGGCATGAATAGGACACTGGGGGCAGGACCAGTAGGATGAAGTCCAAGGGGACAAAAAAAATATATGTATACATACATATGTGTGTGTGTGTGTGTGTGTGTGTGTGTGTGTGTGTGTGTGTGTGTGTGTGTGTGTGTGTGTGTGTGTGTGTGTGTGTGTGTGTGTGTGTGTGTGTGTGTGTGTGTGTGTGTGTGTGTGTGTGTGTGTGTGTGTGTGTGTGTGTGTGTGTGTGTTTGTGTGTGTGTGTGTGTGTGTGTGTGTGTGTGTGTGTGTGTGTGTGTGTGTGTGTGTGTGTGTTTGTGTGTGTCTGTGGTTGGGTATGTTTGTGTGTGTGTGTGTGTGTGTGTGTGTGTGTGTGTGTGTGTGTGTGTGTGTGTGCGCATGCGTGTGTGTGTGTGTGTGTGTGTGTGTGTGTGTGTGTGTGTGTGTGTGTGTGTGTGTGTGTGTGTGTGTGTGTGTGTGTGTGTGTGTGTGTGTGTGTGTGTGTGTGTGTATGTTTGTGTGTGTGTGTGTGTGTGTGTGTGTGTGTGCTTGTGTCCATTCATAAAATATTAAAGGGAATGAGGTGAGGAAGGTAAAGCTTGCCCACTTGCAGCTTGTTGAGAAAGTTCACCCATCTGATTTGCTTCTTTCAAATCTATGAATTTGTGGTCAGGAGCTCAAAGTGATCATTTTCTTGTGGTCAGTGCTTTTTTAATATCCACTGCAAAAACGTCATGTGGTATCTGGAGTGGTATGCCATAATATTTCAAGCTCATTGCTCATGAACTTACTGAAATGAGAAACAGAGTGGTCAGTGAAGAAGGCACAGACTATAGAATGCGGACCACTGATACAATGTTTTGAAGACTGTCTGTGGGTGGAAGTATCCAGCATATCCTTATACCTAAGGAAAAACTTGTAAATGTCAAGAATTTTGATGATGTGGCTTGGGGCTATACAAAATACATAGTGATCACCATCATGTGGAATATAAAGTAAACACTCTATCCATCTGATGAGTTTGCCTCTGCTATCAGTTGCTAGGAGCCAGTCATCCACCCAGAAACATACTCTGGTACCCTGTAGTCTCAAGTGGGTGGTTCTTGCCAGCATAGCATTTTGTAAACACCATTGGTACAGCTGTAAGAACTGATGGGGGGCTGACGGTTTGTATGGAATTGCAGGAAACTTCTTGACTGCATTATTATTTTATGTTCAGGTAAGTGCCTTGAATGACCAGATGACAAAGCCAGTCTCCTGTGGACAGACATGCAGGACTGAGTGAAGAATGACAATTGGAAGGGTTCTTCTGAGACAAAGAGAATGGAAAGAGTCAAGCACAGAATGTGTTTGAGACATCTTTTTCTTCTTGAGTTTTGAAAAGAATCTGGAATAGTATCCATGTTCTTGCCTATCATTTTGTCCTATTGTGATGGTTCTTTTCTCATAGTCCCTTGCCTGGGACTGTTAATTAGGAGAACTTCTGCCAGTAGTAGTAGTCAGGGACCTGAGGTGGAAAATAGATGCTGATAGCCTTCAGCTACAGTACCACTTATCTGTACCAAGGTGGTAATGGCATATCAGTCCAAAATCAGCCCAAAAATGGAATGAAATGCTCCCACAAACATCTTCTGCCTGAGGATGGCTAAAGGGGTTCAGAATAGTGGCAGACAGTCTTGGAACTGTCCACAGCTACTCTGAAAGTACTGACAACCTCAGCCTCTGGACCAGCGTCCTAGATGGACTTCAACTGTAAGGGCCTCCTGTTAGCTAGAAGAATGATTTCCTTGAGAAAACAAGTTTTAGGAAAAGCAACGTTTCTGGAAACTCAACTGCTTCTTGCTGTAGGCACATTGTGAAAGGCTGAACTGAAATCCACCCTACAGGTGGAAGTGGATGGCTATCCTGTGTTATGAACTCAGGGATTTGTCAATCACTGATCTAAACTACAAAGGTCCCTGAAATGGAAACCACAGAGAATAACTCAATACCATTGAGAAATAGATTAAGGCAGATTTAGGAGAGGGGATAAATTAGTATGCCAGACCTGCGTCTGTAATAGCTACATTCATTGTTTGGTCCACACCTTACACTTGGGTATACTAGCTGTAGTAGCAATTGATACCTTTGCCATGAGGATTATCAAACACCTCATAAACAAAATGATGAATTTCATTTAAGAGGTTTTTTTGAAAATACTACACATGGGTCAGGTACTTAAAATTCATATTCAGTTTTATGTAATTTGAGGAGGAAGACAAGGTTTCTGTTCTAACTCACAACAGATACATCAGGTTTGGGATTCAGTGGACAAAACACATGGTTGCCTTTATGGGGTATGAGTAAGATTGTCAAACAAAAGTAGGTTTTAATAAAAATGTTTTTCATTGTATAAATGATTGTAAGGGACTACCAGAACACCCTTTGGTCAGGAATTTATCTAAATATGAAATTTCTAATCCAGAAATATCACTGTTGTCTCATGGAATTAAGTTGTACCTGCTGGGACGGATGACTTTGTAAATGCAATTACGGACTTGAACTTGTTTTCAAGGAATTTAAACTTGAAAAATATTTTTAAGGATGGTAATAATTGTATGGATGGCCAGCTTAAAAGAAGTAGCATGTTTATTCCTATTAGTGATCCTGTTATTAATGTGTTTACCAGCATTTGTGAAAAACAAATTTGTGGTTTTTATAGTAAAGGAATATTTAAGAATCTGTATAATTTAACTGCTGAGGAATTTAAAGCACTAAAGTCTTTGCAAAATAATGATGAAATAATTATAAAAGAAGCAGATAAGGGGGTGCCATTGTACTAATGCACGTATGTGATTACTTGCAAGCCATGAATGAATTATTATCAGATGTTCAAACTTTTTAACTAATTGGTAACAAGGAAATAGATAATATGATAAGCAGAATAAATATGTCTATTTATGACTTGCAAATAATGGATGGTATAGATATTGATACCTTCCACTTTTTAAGTGTACCATGCCCAACCATTCCTGTGTTATATGGTCTCCCTAAAATGCACAAGTCTCTCCTGAAACCACCAATGAGACCAATAGTCCCAGGGAGGGAATGGATAATGGAGCCTTTATCTGTTTACCTACAAGACATGTTAAAAGGATTTTTGAAGCATGTACCTAGCTATATTAAGGACACTGGTGGTTTTCTGACCCAGTTGCATGGTTGGTATACTAGCAATACCAGTGGCCATTTCATCTTGGTAACCTTGAATATTAAGTCCCTTTTTACGTTCATTCCTAATAGTTATAGAATTGACTGTATAAGGGAAATTTTACAGGAATATGGCTGTTTCTCTGCCAGACTCATTGAGCGTCATTGTGAGCTCTTAGAATTGGTTTTGGAGAATAATATCTTCACCTTTAATAAACAGGTGTACCATCAGATATCAGCTGCAGTAGCCAACACTTATGTTAACCTAACCTAGAGCAAATGGGAACAGATAAATATATATGGTGAAGCCAATGTATATGCTTCAAATATTCTATTCTACAAATGTTTTGTGGACGATATTTTTCTGGTTTGGCATGGGAATGATGTAGACTTGGAAAATTTCTTTAGCTATTTGAATAATACTGTTGAGTTCCTAAAATATGAAATTACTTTTTCTGATGTTTCTCTGAACTTTCTAGATGTTGGGTTGCAAATAACAAGTTCTCAGTTAGAAACCTGTATATATAAAAAGGAAGTATAAGTGAATAAATATTTACATAAAAACAACATGCATGCAAAAAGAACCTTTAAAGGTGTTGTTAAGAGCCAATATTTGCGAGCTAGTAGGTTGAACACAAAAATGGATGTATGTGAAATACAGATGCAATGACAAACAACTTTTCAGAAAGGGGTTATAATGTGAGTGAATTAGAAATGGCTAAAAACACTACAATACAGCCAAGGGACTCGAGGCCTAAACCTTATTTCTCCACCCAAGGAAATTTGAATTCTGGTGATGAAAATTGGGCTTCTTTACAGCCCTCAAGATACTTGACCTTCAGTAGAGCCAGGAATCAATTATGTTATTAAAAGTAACTGGGATATCTTGAAAGCCATACCTGGCCATGAAAAAATGGCTCCTAGAAAAAACCCTATTCAGTTATCACAATTGTGGCAACCTAAAGAAGCTTTTATGCTATAAGGATTTTTCCTTTAATAATAAAAGGGAAATTTTTCCCTGCCACTATTGTTCATGCTGTTCCAGAATTAATCAATCAACAGAATTTATACATCCTACTAGTGATAGGAAGTATACATTTCATTGTACTGCTACATGCAACACATCATTTATTATATATCTTGCCACCTGTAATAAATGTGTAAGCTTTTATGTTGGAAAAGCAATGAGAAGATTAAGAGATAGGATAATAGAGCACAGGTTGGACATACATAGGAAGATTCTAACAAACTCTTTGGCCCAACATATTGAGGAAAATGATGCTACATACACATCAGTTTAGTTTTAGGGTTATGCACATTATATATTCAAATGTGAGACGTGGTGATATAATTAATAATGTGGATACAAAGGAGTATGAGTGGATTGTCCTCACAGAGGTGGATAACTATCCAGGTCTCAACAAACAGGTTACTCTAAAACCAATTTTAAAAACTAAGCAACAAAAAGTAAGAAAGAAGTAGACTTGTAATGCGGCTATAATATTTAGTCATTTAATATATTTTTTGTATGTTTTATGGATGACTATCCTTTTAAGGAGATTAATTGCTGATTTTAATTGATGTTTTTTTGGTAGGCTGACTGTGTCATGTGATGCAATTAAATTGTATTTAAAAATGCTGTTTTTTATGAAGTTTGTATGTAAGACACTGAAGAAGGATATTTTATCCAAAAGCTTTGTTTTTTTCATTAAAGTATCTGACGTTGTGGAGTTCTACATTTTTTTCTTGTGTGTAGGTAATATAACATCAGTTTGTTCCCAAGCATATATCATAACATCCCAAAAAATGTCCACGAAAGGTGGGACCAGCCAGTAATATTGCTTCAGCCACAATCTGACTCTGTGGAGTAGTGGGGTGATCTGTGACCAGAATGACTCATGATCAGGTAGTACCTTAGGAGGTAGAGAAGCTAGGTGGGGAAAGGCAGGAGGATCATCATTTCTGGGAGCAGGAGCTAGCATTTCCAATTACTGTCTACAATATCAATCAATAACTGGGGCATTGCTGGTATCAATAATGCACTATAGACTGGCGGAAAGGTTTTGGTTAACAAATTCAGTGATAGTTGTTCTCAATTAAGCATATGAGCGGAAGCATGCTTAGGCTAGGGGGATTGTGTATTTGGCCCTCACATGATTGCAAGTGCCCAAATCAACCACCCATGGCATGGTTAGGATTAATTAGAAATTGCATCCATAGCCTTAGTATGAAAATAAAGCACACCATTAGGGGTGTCATATAGTTTTCTAAGGCCTGTAAACAGGCTGTGTCCATCATAAAACACAGAAGTCCCCAGTCAAGTGGGGTAAAGCCAGACCCTCAGTCCACTGGTGCAAGGACATTTGTACATGTCAGGCAGAAGAAGGTGTGAAGTCAGGGTCACCAACTCCTCTGTGGCTTTCTGTGTGATGACCCACTTCATTTGGATCTTGTTTAGTGCAGATAGAGTTGTCTGCATTTGAAAATGAATGGGTACAAGACATTTAGGAGAGAGGGCAGATAGTTGCCAGGCACCGGTTGAAAAATAAGAAAAGAAAAGAAAAAAAGATAATTTCATTAATGTACAGGCTTGCTGCCACCTTCAGTTAAGAAATAAAGCTACCACTTTAGGTCAACCTTTGTCTCCTCTATCAAACAGGGGTCTTGTCAAATGTAGGGTCTTTTGGAAAGTAGAAGAAGGGGTTTCCTCTTTCTCGTCCACATCCTTATATATGGAGTACAAGTTCAAAGAAGGATCCAAATACTTTGTTTTTCTAAGCCTCAGTAGACTCAGAGGTAAAGAAGTCAAATGGTCTTTTCTATTGAGTTTCCTTGACAGATTGAGGGGATGGCACAATAGAGGAGTAGACATAATTAGTATATCTAAGACAAGTAGGGTGGATGATGTAACCTGGGTGCACCACAGTGCAGTCAGAGCTGAAGTAACTACTGTGATGTGTGCCGGGGGAATTAAGGGAAAGACCAGCTTCCTGGAATATTGAGGTAAAGAAGTAATGGCTGGTCTTGTTGTATATAGCGCTGCTTCAAAAATCAGTGCCTGTATCTTAGACACATCAAAGGCAGACACCTGCTTCACAGATGCCAGTAGTACTGATATTTAATGCTGATAAGACTGATGTCTGATATACTGATATATACAAGGCTGGCACAAAGTAACCAGTCAGTGCATATAGGTGCATTAGAGTCAACACATTAAATGCTGATGCTAAAGGAGCAGATGTCTGGATTGCCATTATTGGTGGAGTAAATACCTGGGATCCACTGTTATGAAGGACCAGTGTAAGTGCTAGGCTGGGGTCTTTGCCTTCAGCTATTTGAATGCTATAACCAATAAGACATAATCTATCTGAAGGGGACAGGTATCTACCTGAAAGAGAGAGGTTAAGATAGGAATATGGGTTGCTGAAAATTAAGCTGAATACACTAACAAACTAAAAGCTTCACCAGCTGTAGTGTTGGGCACCATGTTAGAGAGTGTAGGTAGCTTACATTTGGCCTCTGATATGCGTGTTATTGTTTTCTTCATTTTTAAATATCTACAAAGGAGAGTGAATGGCCACAGCACTTCTTCTTTCTATTGGGCTTGAGGAGATAGGTGAAACAGGTAGCAGAGTTAATTATAATTAGTATCAGTAGTATTAGTATGATTATTTTTAACTTCACAGAGGTACCCTCTTCTATTTTTGCAGTTTCTGTGATGTAAACCATTTTTCTATCATCTTTTTAAGATTAATTGTGCTATTCAAATTAACACAGAATTTTTCAGATTTTACTTGACACATAAGTAGATTAGATAGTGGCCATTTTATCATAGATTCATAGGAGATTACTAGGCTATTGACCTGGAGGTTATTTTAAGCCTAGCATTTCATCCCAAGGCAATACCATAGAAAGGCTAGTCAATGCCCAATATTGCTTTTAGTGAGGACTGCTCATGTCCAGGAGGGTTGTGGGTACTATCCCTGGTAAGAATTTATGGTGCCCTATCCTCTCGTCTAGGTTCCTCTTGAACAGAGTCATAGAGTTGCTCTATTTCTCATGATTTGGTAGCCTATTCCAAAGATGCAGCAGTTGTTGGGAGATAAATCTGTCCCTCCCTGCATGTCCTATTTAAGTCACAGGCCATATTTAGGTGCCTGGAATAGGGATTTATGGATATGCAGCAAGTTCATTAGGTTTGGGTCTTTATCCATTAATGGAATCCACTTCTCACACTTACATTTATTGTACAAAGCTATGACTACAGATGATGGGAAAACAATCAAAGAATTGTATATGAAAAAAAAACAATCTGAAGTGAACTTTCTGTTGGTTAACTAATTCCCCAAATACAAAAAAGGAAATCTTTAAAAATAGAATTTCTTATCTAAATGAAGTCTAGGTACATCCAGTGTACTTTTCATTTTTCTCAGTGGGAGCAAACCAGAGAGGATGTAGCACATTATGTAACATGCAAAAAAAGGTTTGCAGCCTGGTAATATGATAACTGGTCCTAATGTGTCTTGGTTCATGTAGCCAGAACGGTAACCACAGGTCTTGCATTATGCTAAATCCCAATCCATACTTCTCAACTGTTCAGATTTTCCCAGAATGTGAAGATTTTTGCCTCGTATTTTTGATCTATTTCTCACAAAAATTGTGTTTTTCTGGCAAATCTTTGACAAATCATTGAGGATTGAAGTCAGAAAATGATGACAGACATTTGAGTTAGAGATGTCATACTCATCAGATAATTCATGTTAATGCAATACCTGTTATTCTATCAACTTTCTAAGTTTGTAAGAGCAATATTTAAACATTGGCTCTATTTTCAACATTGGTCCCCCTGTTATTAATGTCTTTTTACTTTCTTACTTTAAGAGGTTGAGAGCTATGTCCCAATTCCTTTTATATCATCAGTGCTTTGACAACACAGTTCCAAATGTTCCTGGCAAAACTGTGCAGCTTTTCAGGATATTTTGGGATGATGGTTGAAATTGTGAGGCAAAAATCTGTAACATCTGGGTGAAATAGGTAATGGAGGCAGAATAAATATTGATAATCTGTCAACATTCAAACCCAAGAGTAAAAAGGTCACAGACAAACCAATTAGTAAAAACTACAAGAAAAACCTAGCCAAGCTAGGGTTTTCACTGTGTGATACCTTAAAAACTCCTGTAATGGAGGTCCATGGGATATATGCAAATGACCCCTTAAGGATGTCAAATGTTTCAGCTACATGGCTTCTGAATGTTCATGCCTTTTTACTTTTTCTTTTTAAGTCTTTATGGATACATTCAGGACAGTAAAGGCAAATCCTACTAGCTCTGGACATCCATGTTTCGGCCTTTTCATGACCTCTTCAGCATAACATAAGTGGACTGTTTCTCACTAAAAACATCAAGGGTCTAAATCATAAAAACTATGCAGACCATCTCAAAGCCTTTCCCTTCTTCCCAGTATCATATAGGCTGCTGAGAGACAAACTCTGCCTCACATGCAGAGTTTCAACAGCCCCTATTCTGTCAGACCTATTACCCATTCACAAGTCCAATGGTAACATGAGCACTGTCTCAAGGAATTCCAATCTCTCTTGCAACATACATAGACCACATTGGAGGGATAAGTATGATTCAAAGAGAATACCTCTTCTATGGAACCATGTACCACTCCCTGTAAATTGAAGCACTTCTATTCTATTGAAATGTAATTTGGATGAATGGATGGGAAACCTCAAGTTCGCCCACGCTTTAGCACCTAAAAAGTAAATATCTTAGCTTTTCCTTTTTCTGTCCACCACCTCTGAATTATTCATACTCAAAATAAATTGAAGCACTTCTATTCTATTGAAATGTAATTTGGATGAATGGATGGGAAACCTCAAATTCGCCCACGCTTTAGCACCTAAAAAGTAAATATCTCAGCTTTTCCTTTTTCTGTCCACCACCTCTGAATTATTCATACTCAAAATAGAAGAGCTAAACACCACCATGAGAATGTAAGGTTAAGCTTTTTAAGATACTCTCAGACCAATTGGCTAGTAAGTACCTATGAAACTATTAAAGAAATACACTGCAATACCTTGGACATACACAAGACCTTAGGAGCTTCTGGGTTTTGGCATGATTTCCTGTTTTCATCGTAATTATCATAGTACTAAACAAACATTTACGGAAACTGCCTAAAATTATGATGCATAGTCAGAGATGCATAAGTAAATTAGGGAACAGGGATAGGGTTACAGAAAATTTCAACCTACTGACTGCCTCAGAAAACAAAAAATAGGACACTCAGAACTAGCAGGGTAATTTGACTGAAAATCACCTGGATGTAGATGTAGCAGCACAAAAAATATAAGTCAACAAATAGTACAACCTATGTTGGTATTCCTTTTAACCGCGACATGCAGAATGATGTTGTATTTCATGGACACTGCCTTTTCCCTAACCAATACTGCAATTAACCACCATCTAGCATCATTCTATCTTACTAACTGATTTTATAAATATTGTCCCTGAAACTTAAGCCACTGAAGGATATTGACATGATAGGCAATAGTCAGTGTACACGTGCACTGAACTGCACTGGAGTTTGAAGAAATGCAGGTTTAGAACAGTGCAGAAAGACCCCTTTTTAAGTACTTCACACCTATGGTGGTTGTTTAGTGATGACTTCCAAGAATTAAAAATGAACATGTGTGTATACAACTTTATTTTTTTTTTTTTGGGGGGGGTCATGTTAATAGGTAAATGTAGTGCATTTTATATTCTGCTATTACAATTTGTTCTGGTTGTTTCACGGTAGTTTGCTTTTCTAGGTGGAAATGTGTTTATTGTTTAATGCAGTCTTCACTAAGTTTAAAATGTATTTCTGTCATATATAGTATGAATGTGGCTGCACTGCTGTTGAGCCTTTTGTTTATTTCATTGCTGTACAGGGTAAATTAGTACTACAGGTTTTCTTTTTTATTTCTTACTAATGCTGTTTTTGTAGATAAATGGGGTCTGCGGGGTCTGCTCTGCATTGCAATTTATTTTAGAGTGGCTGTTCAGTGATGTCTTGCAAGAAGTACTTTTAAAAGTGAAAATGCATGCATATAATTTTATTTTTGAAGGTGGGACCATGTTCAGAGGGAAACATTGTACATTTGATATTCTATATAGAAGTTAGGATGGTTGTTTAAGTTTGCTTGTAGTGTACAATATCTGAATGTTTTGGTTTTCTTGTTTAGAATAGCTTTAGTTAGTGTAATAGGTATAATTTGGATTTTTTTTTGCTTTAACCTACAATAAACGTACTCTGTTTAGTTATACATGTTAAAAAAATTAGTGTGGTTGTGTGCAATATGATTTTTTTTTAATTTTCTTGTTCAGAATAGTTATGATTATTGTAATGTGTAGGATTTAGAGTTGTTGTTTTATTTAAATAAACATACTCATCTGTTTGATATGAGTAGTGTGTTTTTTTTTTTCTGGAAAGTTTACTTACTGTTATCAGTGTAATGTTATGTAATTGGTTTTGCAGTAATGCTTCACTCATTCTTAAAGCTGCATAACTTAAATGGGTTGTGAGGTATGTTGTAATAACTTCAAACTGTCATACCATAACTGCATCTCCTTTGCCTTTCTTGTGGTGATGTCATGGCTTGAGGGTGTGGCCAGTGTCATATTGGCAACACCCTTCATGTCCCACTTTGGCCTTCTCAAAAGATAGCAAGCCTACTTCCTGCAATCAAGCCAATACATTGCTTGCACATGTGAAATTCTTACAAGATATGTAACCGGAAATAAATGGAGAGACACTTTCTTTTATTTTACATTGGTTTACCAGGTTAGTACACTGCTAACAACTGACCATTTGCCAGTACTGCCCAAGTGAAAAAATTCACAAAAAAATAAAGTGGAATAGAGAAACTCTAAGCTGTACATATCAAAGTCATTACTGAAAGTAATAATATATAACAAAAACTGTGCAGCAGCCATTAATAGATGTAGCAAGAACAGAAATATACATTTTATATGATTATATATCAGGTTTACATCATGATGTAAATATTGTGGGATAATGAAAGAATGAATCTATGTTAAAAGACTGACTTTTGAAATCGTCAAATTGTATATCATCGAACCCATAGGATTTAAAAAGTCAAATGTATCCCTATTCACTTAAACAGTGATGGTCCTGGGATCATAGTACAGTAGAGACTGGGAAGTATACCCTTTTCCCCACTGTAGTGTGATCTTGGAGTTATTAGCAGGGTTTTGTGGGGAGCTGGTGGCTTGCCCCACTACTAAAACACTGTTTTTGAGTGTTACATATGTTCCACATTTTAAATAGTCAATCATATGAGTTCCAGCAAATGAAATTCGACTATATAAAAAGTCGATCATATAACATAGATCCATGAAAGAATATGCAGTTGTGACAGTACTGTTATTAAAATGGATTTCCTTCTTTAAGCTGTTCTGCTGTTTTTAGACAAGCCACATCAGAAATAGCAGACTTAAAACATCATTAATGAAGACATCCTACTAATTCATGAATGCAGGCAACACACTGAAGGCATCAGACCATCTCATAGATTTGAAATGAAATATGCAACATGATTGAGTGTTCAAAGTCAATCATTAAAGCAGCAGAAGCTAGTATTGAGACATTTTTTGATGCACAATAAAAAATTAACATTCCCTCCAAATAGCAAGCCTGGTTAGTTATTCATCTGGGGCTGCTTGCCTGTAGCAAATCTACAGCCTTCAGCCTAATACATCCTAGTACATATGTTGATGGTCACAGAGATGGCTGTTTCATTTTAGTTAGCCCTCCAGGCTGAAGGTAAAAGCACTTACAATTCCACTGCAGTGGTAAGACATTTACTTCTCAATAACTATGTCATCTCTTCTAATCCAGGCATTAAAATATCTGCATTTCTTTTCATATTACTGCCTTGTGGATATAAACTCTATCTGGGCAGTGCAACCTTATTGAGATTAATTTGATATATACTTTTTTTAATTCTACACCTTTTAAAATGTAAAGCAGTATCTGAGTGCTATGACATCACATAAATGTCTGCTGCTTTTCCAGAGCTATTCCATAACATTCTTAATGTGTTATCTTGCCAGCGTTTATCACTGAGGAGCAAAATGAGTTGAAGATCAAAGGTTTTCAAGACAGACTGTCAAGTTATAGCATCTCACCAAGCATGCTTAATAAAGTGCTACTGTGATCAGAAGATGCTTAAATGTCTGTACACTGATACAAAGATAAACATGATGACTGAACTCTCTGGGTGTTTTAGTATTCCATTATAAGAAAGCATTCATATCTTCATTCTTCTTCATTGAAGAAAAGGTCACCAAGTGCGGTGAGTTTTCACAGACTGCTGTGACAAATACTTTATAATGCCACTCTGTACTTTGAATAATTCTTGATTTTCTTTTTTCCTCAACATCAGTGATGTGAGAACTGATTATGTTAACTAGCAAGTGCAGGGGGTATGACTACCTGCCTGCCTGAATGGGGAGTGACTTTGAGCTAATCACAAGTACACATGCACATACACACAAAAACACACATATGTATACACATACACACACACACACACACACACACACTCACACACACACACACACACACACACACATATATATATATATATATATATATATATATATACATATATATTTTTGAATACATGCATTTAGTCAATGTCATCAACACTGAACGTTACTTTTTCCGAACCTAAATGTCGAATTTCACATTGGCAAACAGTCAGAATGTCGACATTTCCGACCGCTCAACCAACAAAACAAGTGCTAACATGGGTCAAGAAGGGGGGGGATATTTGACTGGCTGGCATTCGGTGTTCATGGATTCGGTGTTTGAAAATTCAACATTGTGTAAACTCAGGTCACTACCTTCGACATTATGTACGTCGGACTATTAATGTTCAATTAAATGCATGTATTCCATATATTTTATATATGTGTGTGTGTGTGTGTGTGTGTGTGTGTGTGTGTGTGTATCTCTCTCTCTCTGTATATATATATATATATATATATATATATATATATATATATATACATATACATGCACGCGCACACACACACACACACACACACACACATATATATATATATATATATATATATGTATGTAACTATATGCATTTATATATGATGCTAGTGGGCCAGTCGAATGTGTGTTAGGTCGATAGCTGTGTAGTTAAGCACATTTGGTTGACTAGACAGCTGATTGATAGGTCTGCGAGATCACATAAAGTAAGAGGATGGGAAATTAGCAATTACCATGTGTTTGCGATCTTGGAGTTAGTATGTATAATTGGGGGTGTGCGGGGGGCTTGCCCCCAGCAAAAATTATGTTTACTATATTTATTAAAAGTAAAACACTACTTGCACTGATGTTGTTTTTGGCGCATGGGTACAGGTGAGTCAGACATCTGCATTGTCGACCAAAGGTCGATCTTAGCCATGCTTGACTAACCTCATCGAATCCATATCTATGTCTATAGTTATATGGGTCTACTTCAAAGTATTGAAAGATCATATCATCAAAGACCATGTTATCAAGGCAATATTGCCCAATCTGTAAAACATCGAACACCTGGAACTGTAAAACCTAACCCCAGGAAGAGAACTACTTGGCCACCAGGACAAAAAAAAACAAACAACACAGCAAGTAAAACCCATCAAAGTGGGGGGCTTAGCACTCCAGACCACCCAATGTGGGAGACTGTGCCTCCTACAGCCCCATAACTAACTACACCAACTCTGAGATCACACTACAGTGGGGAAAGGGCAAGGTTCACCATGGTGGCCAAGTGGTTCTTCTCCCGGGGTTAAGTTTCTCAGTTCTGGGTATTCGATGTTTGAGGATTTGGCAATGTCATCTCAATAATATGGTCTTCGACAATGTGGTCCTTTGATACTTTGAAGTAGACACTGTTATATACATAGAGAGAGAAAGAGAGAGAGAAGATAGATATATCCAACATAGAGTACAAAATTTATACACAGACAAACAATTCAGTTGAAACTGCAAGAAAGACCTAACCAAGCTAGAGTCTTCATTTTGTAATACCTTGATCTCCCATAGTGAAAGCTCATGGGATATATGTAAACGAACCTCTAAGAACACACCAGTATTTCAGCTGCATAGCTTTAAGTAGTCATGACTTTTTACTTTTTCATGGTCTGATGAAGAACCCGTTGTGTTGTAAAAGTGCTTACCTGTTTTATATGTTATTAAAATAGTTTTTATTTTATTCAGTTGCCTTCAGTCGTGTTTCTGTGCAGATATGTTTTTATCTTATTTTATGTTTTTTTTTTTTTTTACTTTTTATGGGTACATTCACATCTTCATATCTCACATATATTTATATATATATATATATATATATATGTGTGTTTATTTATTTATTTATTTATATATTATGCTTGCAGTTTAGGATTTTGCCTTGATCCCCCTGTTATATATTCTCTGAGTTGGTATATATAATTAGTAGGGAAATGGGAAGTGTACAGGTTGCTTGCCCACCATGCAAAAAAAAATTGTTTTATTTCCAACAATTTTAGATTTGCTCTAAAATTATCACTCTTTTTATCCATTCTTTGAAGCATTTGGCATTTCATTAGGCACACACACACACACACACACACACACACACACACACACACACACACACACACACACACACACAAACACATGCGCGCACACACACACACACACACACGCACACACACACACGCATATATATATATAAACACATAAAAAATGTAGATTCAATTATCTCTGATTCACACAGCTGAATCCATAATCATGTAGTCATTTGTAATGACCCTAGAAAACAAGGATAAACTATGTAAAGAATAATTATGCAATAACAGTCTATCCAGCCAACATTTAATACTGCCCTTTTCCTCTAGGTGGCATAAAGAGCCACCCACCAGGTGACATTGTCCATATGAACAACCACTTGGTGCTTGCAACCCACAAGAGTATAGCTTCTGCACTTACTCCTACTGCCAAACTCAAACAAATGGCCCTGAAGGCTCAGGAAGTCATGAGGAAGCAAAAAGGGGGGGGGGGTTCTGCCCTGCACCAGCCTCCAGGCACCTCGCCTGTTCTTTCCTGGCCCCATCTATAAAATAAAGAAAAGGACCTTTTTTTGTTTTTCTGATTGCTTTACAATAAATTTTAATGACCTTTGAATACACAAAGAAAGTTCAAATTAAGCAAACCATATCCAGTATTACATAAATGCACACCATCAGGCCAGAACCAAAGTAATTTTGTGTCCTGCAAGTCGCAGTGGTCAACTAAATGAAATCCTATGGCACGTACTGCTTGACCATCTCAGTGGTTCACAAATTTCTGTACCATCTCTGCTACTCAACATGATGTTACACTGGACCAGGAAAGCCTCTGAACCAAGAATTGATAGATCCTGATCAAACAGTCTGAGCCAAAAACAACATCTTAAAAACTTCTGGCCAAAGATGCTGCTTACGCAAAAGTCCAATGTCATTACCTGCTAAATGAAACAATATCAAATGTGGAGTCCCAGTCTGATGAATTATCTCCTGAAATGCATGTAAAAATTGAGAAACCTTAAACTCAAATAGTCTCTCCAGACCAATTCAACTGAGATGGCTCTAAACACAAATTAAGACCATTGGGCAAAAATTATGCTCTTCGCTGCTAGTAAAATGTTGGAATGAATGAATACAGCAACAGGTATCACATATCAAGAAGAAAAGGATGGTGCCATCTATAACAGCTATCTAATGTATTTCAAAAATACATCAGAAGACCACTGTACAACCCTCTTCTTGACCTCAGCAAATTGACCCTCCCTTGCCAAAACAGTAGCTCTACCAGTCTGGAGAGAGTGAGGTGATATACCCAAGCTAGAAGAATTCTGGACCTCGAGCAGTATGAAGTATGGCACAAAATCTGCTGGGGCTTATAATTTTATTCTGCTAGTCTTGAAAACATTTCTTTGAATGTGAAATGGGGGAATGCAAGTGAAAAAAGTGTCTTGTCCCAACAAGCCATGCAAAGTAATAAGAAGGGATGCATAAACAATTTACATGAATGGCTTTTGATCAGTCTTAGATCTGAAGAGCCAAATGGAGACATAACTGCCAAGTAGCTAAACGTCTTCAAAGGTTAAATGAACCAAAAGCTCACCTCCCCTAAGTGCTGGTGTGATGCTCCTGCATTGGCCCAGTAATAAAGGAGCCTCAGTCCTCACCACTAGCACCAGTACACATTGGGAGGATGACAAGTACACACTCAGTAAAGTACAGTTTCCCTTAAGAGTACACAGAGGTCACAGTCAGTCTGGGGCTAGTTTCTCCCTCTCTTTCCAAATCCCCAGTAAGACTCCCCACTGACACAGCTATAGGGTTAAGATCTCAGCCGTGCTGTCAAGCCAAATCCTTCAGCACCCTCCCTGTCCAACCAGTGCTTTGTGTCCCTGCCCAAGTAGCTGACACACACACTTTGAGATTTGATTTATATACAAACACGCACACACTCCTGGGAAAGGCTAGCACAGGTTTACTAGCTATGCCCCCTTCTGCCCAGACTAACAGGTAGTTATCACTGCCACCAATCAGCTCTTTATCAGCTAATATAAGGCCCTTCCCAAAGGGTGAACAAATATACTGAGTGATGTTACTGCTATTCAAATGGTAAGTGTGACCAAGACTAAGGTTATTTAGGAGTGGCCTGTACAGTGTCACCAAATACATATGCAAGTACCCTAAGAGCTTAAATATTTGTGAATAAACCAGCCACAATTAAAAGGTTTAATATATTTAATAATAAATAATAAAAGAACAAGACAATATTCAATAACTCAGCACAGGGACTACAGGGTTCAGAATCACATTTTAAAATAACATTGCAAGACAGTCTCAAATAAATACAGAAAACGTCTAAACTAATCTTTACTATATTCCTGATGAGTGGGATGTTTCTAGTTTCAAGACAAGATACAAAATGCACAGTCTCTGCAAGAGTCCCCAAATTAATATCAAAACATTACTGCTGGGTTAGCCTAGATGACATCACTCTTTGTCACCTGCCTTTAGATCCCAGGCTAACAGAGAATTAATAAAATTTAACATTTCTTTGTGAAAAAATACTTATCTTTCAGGTGTGCAGCTACTATGAAGTCACAGAGCAATAAAAGCACTTTACATTTTAAACGTAGTACTTGTATCTGTTTCATGACAAAAGAAAGAATCTTCTAGTTCTAGACATCCTGTCTCCTTCAGTGAAACTGAGGGATAAACACAATCATAAAACAATTCACTTATTTTCTTGAAGTTTTGCAAGTTAACTCTGTATGTTCCAGCTTCTACTTTTAAAACATACATTTGCACAGGTATCTAGTTTATATACATTTCTGTTCTTTTCTAGTAGGGTACACTGTGGTTACCTTTTAGCTCAGTACTTTACATACAGTTCAACACGCACTTCTGCACCAGTAGTTTAATATACACATAACATAAAGTTATCTTACATTTGTAAGATAAACATATGAATCATATTAATATTCACAAATGACATATGATTATTTACACAATTCCAGATAACCGGGCTGGCAGTGTCACAGCCCCCTAATACATCTAAGTAACTAATGTAGCACACATGACATAGAGAGAATAGCCAGGCATTAACTGACGCACCATAATAACCAATAAAAAGATTCTCTCAATGGGCCAATGGTGATCCATCAAAGACCCCTGAGTCTTCCACCAAGCTAACATCATTCTGGACACCAGCAAATCCTTGGTGAAATCTGGCAGACCTAGCATGTTTGCCCAATAACTAAGAGCCAATAGTTGAATCTGGAGAGCCTTAAAATTATGTGCACACCTAGAGACCAAAAACTGACAGATAATGAAGTGTAGCTGAGTTTAGAAATTTGGAGGGATCAGTTTTAAAAGCTAGTGATAAGAGGTGATAGATGCTCTATAAGCCTTTTTAGTATTGGCCAACTAAGAGTCTGATATCTGCCAAGCAGCTATTCTTTTCCAAACATCAATAGAAAATTTGGAACTGCCACAAGTTTTTCTTCCACTTCTGGAGCCAGCTGTATGTAGCTCACAACCTGCAAATGAGAAAGGCAATCTGCTAATAAACTGGCTTTTCCTGGGGCATGCAACAATGTAAATGATAACGTTATTCTCAAACTTAGTAAAACGAGTTTTTCTTTTTTTAATATTGATTAAATCTTCCTGGACTTCAATGTTCTCTTTTTAAAACATGTACTACAACCATACTGTCACAATGAAAAACTACCTTGCTATGGCTAAGAAGATGACTGCAAACCACAGTTGCTATTCAAATGGACATAAGCTTAAGAAATGTAATGGCTTTCTTTACCTGTGAGCTCCAAGAAATAGGCAAAGGAGAAGAAACACAGCTGTTTTGAAAATAGGCTGTGGTGCCAAATGACTCTACTGTATCTGTAAACAATTACAGGTCAGCTGAAGAACCACAATCCTTTTGCCAATACACATCATTATAGTGTAATAAAAAACACAAAATATGGAGAACTTCTCTAACTCTCACTCACTCTTGTCCAATAGTGTTTTAGCTTACCTACTTTTTCAAACTGGCAAGCCCTTGAATGAACAGTCTGCCTAGGACAACAGTACAGCATGTAGAATTTAGCAAACCCATAAATTCCACGACCTGGAGAACTCTGGCTTTCTTAAAACTTATAAACTGATCTATACAAGCCCACAATTTTTGGATTTTCAAACTAGGATGCCTGAACATAGAATTGCAAACATCAGTTTTTAAACCCCAAAACTTTTCTCTTGGGCCCGTTAAGTTTGTTTTCCTTTTGACAATGGACCCCCAGCTTCAGAACACAACTGCATGAATTTAACTAACACCTCAATGGCTCCCACCTCCTTTTCTCCAACACATAAAAAGTCATCAAAATAGTGGAATGCCAACTACTTTGGTATCCTTTGCTGCCAGATGCAGTGCAGAGCCAAACTGAAGCTTCTGAACATGAAGCAAGTCACAGAGCACCTCATGGGTATTGATGTATCTAGAAAAAAATCACCATAAACTCACATGCTTAAATACTGCCAATTTACAGTCCTACTATAGAGGAGATGGAAAGCTGACTCAGTATCTGCCACTGCAGTCCAGAGGTAAGTAAACCTCCTTATAATGTCAATAGTATCCTTCAGGGTAGTTTACTTAACCTGGACTTCAGCCCTGCTTATGCTGTTATTGACTGAAAAACTGGCTGAGAAGGACAGGTGCTGAATAAATCTATATTGTCAATGTATAGTCTTTAACAACAAAAATGAAAACTCCACCAAATCTAGAACTTCCACTGAGTGACCTCCCAAACCTCAGAGACACATGGGATATATGCAAATGAGCCTTATGAACAGCAGGTATTCAGCTCAATGGTAATTCTGAATGTCCATGACTTGTTTTGTTATTTCAATTGACACTTTCAGATCAATAAAGCCAAACCCCACTAACTGTGAATACGCATAGTTTAACCTTATTATGACCTCATCAATACAACACAAAAAGAGTATTTGACTAAGCATTAGAAACACAGGGCTGTTATACCCAGCTGATATCCATTATCATTAGGGTCACTGGAAAAATATCCCAAACAACAAACTAAAACAATGAGTGAGAAGGTCACTTAAAAACCAATCAGTAACAACAAAAATGAAAACTCCAGCAAAGCTAGGACTTCCACTGAGTGACCCCCCAAACCTCTTGTATCAGAGGCACATGGGCTATATGCAAATGAACCTTATGAACATCAGGTGTTTCAGCTCAATGGCAATTCTGAATGCCCATGACTTGTTTCATCATTTTAATGGACACTTTTAGGCCAATAAAACCAAACCCCACTAGCTGTGGATATGCATATTTTAAAGTGAGTATATTTTAGAGTGAAATTCAGCCGTAGAGGTTCACTTGGTAGTGAGATTGTCTTTACTTTGGTAGCAGAAATAGTCAGAGATACTATGTGCTCGGTGCAATAGGTTTTAACTGAAGGTATTTCTTTTGTGCTTTTGCAACTGGAGTGAAATTCAGTTGAAGAGGTTCCCTTGGTAATACACTCATCTTAACTTTGCTTTGGAAATCTTCAGGGATTCAGTACACACTGTAGAGAGAAGCAGTTGGAGGGAGTTGATGCCATGGGTTATGGGGTATAAAAAAAAAACAAAAAAAAAACAGTTTTCTTCTCTGGGGCACTCCTTGAAGTCAAGAATAAGGTCAGTGACAAACAAAATATTTTAATGGGCAATCAAGAGTCAGTAAAGATGGTAGGACAAACCCAAAGTTTTTTTTTTACTGAAGCTGGTAATACATCAGATGCAATTAAAAAGGAGGTGTTTATCCATGAGGAAATTGCTTTAAAATAGGTGTAATTATAGCTCTGTATATTTTAGTGGGGAGAATAACAGCAACATATGGAATTCAGGAATCAGAGTAACTATAGCTTCTGTTTACCTTGTAGCACGTACCATATGGTAAAGTTATTATGTTGGTAAAACTGAACAGAGACTATTGGTTCATATTATAAACATATTTATGAAGTTTGAATTACTGAGATGAGCAATGCACTAGCCAAGCATAGTATTGCTTACTCTATATTATGAAATTTACACTTTTGGTGTTTAATAATATAAAGCTGATTTTTTTTTAGGGGGGGTAATTTTGAAAGATTTTTAGAATCTAGGGAGTTGTTGGCAATAGGCAATGGGGTCATGTTTCTATTAAGAATGAGTGATGTTAGACTGTACATTCTATAGTCAAATTCTGTACTGAATATCTAAGTAATTAATGCAAGTAGTATTCAAAAAAGCATTTATATTTGAAATCTTGAAAGTGACTTGTGAAAAAGTTTTAGGCAACATATAAGATGATTTTTAAGCATGTAAGTTTCATTTTTCTTATTTATTGTGGCTTGCTTGAAATGTTATTTAAAGGTGCTAAAGAAAAATTAC